>NW_017731707.1:467486-475291 GCF_001890085.2 Hipposideros armiger
ACGAGAATTAATTACTAGTGAACTTGAAGTAAGTAGGCATGCTGATTAATGAGGCTTTTCAGTTCAGAAGTCTGAATGAGCTCATTTTTATTATAAAAGCTTGATAAACACGAAGCATTGCTTAATTGGAGTTGGATGAGATTAAATTAGAACATGTCTCCTTAAGGAAGTCTTCAGGTGAATTTTTAAGTATCTAAAAGAGGATCCCTGAACAGGAGACAGTGGAACATTCAAGGATCTGGAAAAATCTTAAGAGTAGGAAAAAGGACAACTACTGGTGATCTGAGCTACGCGCACATATATGAAGCAAGATAATCTAATCAGAATTCTTTTGAATTGCTTTATTTTTATGTATAAAAGGTCTCTCTTAAAATGCTTGTAATATGCCTCACAAGCATAACGATGGTTATAAATCCATTGGCATAGATTACTAATTAGCTTCCTATCATCTGAAAAGCATTCCTAGACAGAATCCAGACAGGTAACCTTGCCAGTGGGGGGAAGTAGGTAAGATAAAATGTCGGTGTCTCTTTCTCATGCAATGTCAGAGTGGAGATGAGGTTAGGGGTGAGGAAACAAGTTTACACAGGCAGTGTGATGAAATGGAAGGGGCAGGGACTTTGCAATCAAACAGACTTAGTTCAAATTCCAGCTCTACCTTTTATTGGTCATGTGATATTAGGCAAGTTAATTAAAATATTTTGATCCTCCATTTCCTAATATGTAAACTACCTAACTGATGTGGCTAGTATTAGATGTTGGTATTACATGAGAACTTCTGACACATTAGTGATCCTAAGAGCGCCTGACTAATTCCCAGTGTTGCCTTAGGCCAGGCCAGAGTAGGAGCAATGGACTGTTTTAAGACTAAGAAGTATTTCGGTAGCAAGTCTGTGAGGATGTGTACATGCGGGTAGGCAGGGTGAAGAGTAGAGGGAATTTTAGGCAATAGAGCTAAATGCTTCTATCAGCACCAAGCACAGTGAGAAAAATAGTCCTAACATTTGAGAGACAGTTCATGCTTTCTCCCCTTGACAGACATATTACCACTCACAATTTAAAGGAAGAAATTTGAGAGACAGGGACAAAGTGAACTGTTCCCAAAGACAAAATTAACTGCCAAAGCGGTAGTGAGAGATAGAATTGGACTCAGCATTCTTGTATCTTGTAACTTCTTTCCCTCTATGATAATAGTCTCATTCTGTAGGTCTCTTGTTCTCAAGACACCTATTATTTTACTTTGGCACAATTTCCTCATTATTTTGAAATGTGGAAGGAAAACTCAGTAAGGCATCAGTAAACTGAGATCTCATTCTTTTCTGAGCTAATAGGTCACTAATGAACTCTTTAAAAACTGAGTTAAATTTGAAGTTTAGAGGAAGAAAGGGAAACAAAGTTTACCCTTACTTGTCAAATGGTCTAAAAACATACAAATATAACAAATTCCTGCATGTTAAGATTTAGACACCTTGGAGGCATAGCAAACTTCCAACCCCCTTTTAATGCAATAGAATGACTAAAGCCAACTGAAATTAAAATAGGCTGAATATTATTTCAAGAATAACTGAGCCTAATCAAAAGTAGCTTTGTTAAATATTCATAAATAAAATATTATACTAGTATAGTTATACATTTCAGAGAAGCAGGAGAAAAAATACTTACACAAGAAACTCTTGCTTCAAATAAAAGTATTTTGCAAACCAGTGTTATTTTTTTAGTCTGTTGCGATACCACAAAATATAAAGTGAGGGTTTGAATTAGAGAGGCCTAGATTTTAATTCTGTCTCCTTTATTATTTAGTTATAGATCCTAAATTATTTAACCTCTCTGAACACATTTCATAATTTGTATAGCTGAGATAATCATACCTTCTACATAGTGCTGTTATATAGTGTCACACACATAGTGCTACGCAGCTGATCAATCATCAAGCCAATACCACTTCCTTAATATGTCTCAAGACTGTCCCTTGCTCTCTGTCCCCACTGTTTCTATTTCAGTTCAACTCACACCTGAAATATTACAAAAGTCTCCTAAGAGTCTCCCGGTCTCCAGTCTAGACATCGCTCTTAGCCACTCACCACTTTGCAACTACTAAAATATAAATTTAATTATGTCATTTTCAAGCTTAAAACCCTCCAAGAGCTCCCTGTTCCCCTCAGGATAATACCGACACCTTGCCTCAGTCATTGAGGCCCTACAGGATTTGACCCCTCTTACTTGTCCACTTTTGTCCCATGGCCTTTTCCCTTTCCCCACATCTTTGCATGCTTAACTGTCCATGAACTGACTGCAGGTTCCTCAAAGATTTCAACTCTTGTCACTAGACTCATGTACATAAAGCCTTCCGCTTGATTCACTTTGCTATTCATCCTTCAGGTCGCTGCTTAAATGGCATCTTCTCGGAAGCTTTCCATGATAGGATTAAATGTCCTACTTATATTCTTCCATACTAATGCATCTTGGTAGTTACAGCACTGTATTTTCACTGTTTACTTGTCTCTCTCTACCACTGTAATCCTTGAGGGCTGAAAATTGTGTCTTAAACACCCTGTGTACCTAATTCCTAACAGAATGGTACACACTCTACATAAATATCACTTTCTTTAATTTACTTCTTCTTCTGCCCTTATTCTGTTTCACCATGTTATTCCATTTCTCAGAAACTTTCCATAGGTCCCTATTTCCTACCTTATCAAGTTTAAATTCTTTTTCTTTTTTTCTTTTTTTAACCCTTCACACTCTGTCCATTATACTGAATTTCCAATCTTATTTCCCAGCATGCCCTAATATGTACCCTTTTTATGGTCTTATGAATAGGAATAGCCATGGCTTAGCTCATGCTCTTTCTCTCTCTTGGACTAGATTCCTTACTTCCCATTATCCTTCCTAAAAAATTTCTGTCCATCCACAGCCTCTCCTTTTGAAACCACCGTTGACTTCTTTGGCTAATTTTCTTTATATGTTAGCACTCAGAGGCTTAGGAGATTTTCTAATAGGAGGAGGCCTTGAAAAAAGACTGATTCTACTCTTGTTTTGCATGACACATACTTGTAGCTATCTCTTACATCACCTAGCACAGTGCCAAGCTCAGAAGAGATGCTGAATAACTACTCAATTGATTGTAAAGTGTTTTTATCCTATCTAAAAATATACGTACAACCTAGGTATATATTTATTTGCAATATGTAGATATTAGTCAATTTTCGGTAATAAGACTGTGAAAAAATTTAGATTTCATAAGATTTGGAAAATGGTTAATATAGTAAGTAAATGAAAAGTGGGGGGGGGATAGGGTTACAGTGAGCCAGGGGTTAAGACATTTCAGTTGTTCAGCCTGGACTTGCCTAATCTCACTTTAAAAAAAAAATAATAATAAAATAAAAAGTTTAGACAGAAAACTGTTCACTGTCAAATCATTTTTTATCACTGAAAAGTTTAGTTAACTATTCCAGTGAGATTCCCTTAAATGATATTCAGAGCATCATGGTGAAGAAGAGGCAATCAAGTCCCTATTTTCTTTAGAAGAAACATTCTCTCTCTACTTCCTTTAGCTCTGCCCCTACCATTTCCTTTAAATAATTTAAATCACCTTCTAACCTCTGTAAGTTTACATGCATCAATGAGGTAAGTTGTTACAAACCTTGCCAAAATGTAATGCTTCTGATCCTTTCTAATAAACATTTTCCTTGATACTCCCCACACTCCCAAAAGCTATTGAATAATTATAAACCAATTTTCAACAATAAATTGATATTCAGGTAAATCTGTGCTACTTTATGAATATGTATTTTTAGATAGAATTTGAAAATGTCTGCATTGGGCCAGAATATCCTTCTTTATTTTGTAGCAGGTCTAATCAAATCCCGGCCATTGCCTAACTTGGAGCATGGGCACTAGTAGATTTATTTCTGGAAAACTCTTGATATCAGGTGAATATTTTCTAGCTATTTATGTGATCAATGACTAGAGGTATCATTAAAGAAAATTTTCTAATATAAGCTTTTTGAGGACAGGGGTCATAGTGTTTTATCCCATGTTCCCATTGTAAGCACTCAATACATCCCTATGGAGAGAATGGGAATAAATTAGTACAAAAGACTAGATTGCACCCAGAGAAGGACTTGTATAATAGTTTAAGATAGAAGCAACACAGCAGCTGTCATCATCATCATCCCTATCAACCTTTATTGAATAATTTTACTTGGTGAAGTGCTAGAGTTTACACAAAGAACATTAACAACAGTCTTGCTCTTTCACAATAAAAACTGTAAAAGAATGAAATGACTTTCATTCATACAACAAATTTTTATTGACCACTTGCTATGTGCTAGCATTGTTCTAGCACTGGGAATATAATGGTAAATAACGCAAAAATTTCTGCCCTTGTGGAGCTCAAATTAAAATTGGGGTGACAGCCAATAAGCAAAATATACCTTAGTGTTATGTGCTAAGGAAAAAATAAAATATGGAAGTAAAGTATGGAAGTGGGGAGATGAAGTTGGAGAGAGTTTTGAAATTTTAGGTAAAATGGCTAAGGAAGGCCTCATGCACATAACTTTTGAATAAAAACGTGAAGTAAAGGTATGAGAAAAATGTTATATTCCTAAAATAGAAGGGGAGGTGTGTATGTGAAAGGGATAAGCATTCTATCAGTCCACTTCTGCATGTAGCAGTCAGTACAGTAGTGCCCCCTTATCCGAGGTTTCTCTTTTCTAGGCTTCAGTTAACTGCGGTCAACAAGAACACAAAAATATTAAATGGGGAATTCCAGAAATAAACAATTCATAAGTTTTAACTTGTGCGCTACTCTGAGTAGTGTGATGAAAGCTTGTGAATCATCTCTGTCCAGCACAGGGGTCGCCAACTTTTGAGACAGAAGAGCCGCTAGGGGTAAGCAAACTGTGGCTCGTGAACTGTGGCTCTGAAGGAAAATTGAAAATGAAAATGAAACTATCATAGTTCAATTTATAAATATTTTAAAGGATATTATTCACATAATGGTGATTATGTAAAAATATATTTATGGCTCTTGAATAATTTTTAAATTGTTGTGAGGGACAGGATTGGCTCTTCCAGAGGTCAGCAAACTTTTGAGAAGGAATGTACCCAAAGAGCCGCATGTGGCTGGCGAGCCGCAGTTTGCCGACCCCTGGTCCAGCATATCCATGCTGTATACACTCCACAACAGTTAGTCATCTAGTCATCTGTTATTAGATTGGTTATCAGAGAGAGAGGGAGAGAGGAGAGAGAGAGAGAGAGAGAGAGAGAGAGAGAGAGAGAGAGAGAGGGAGAGAGGGAGAGAGGGACCACATTCACATAACATTTATTACAGTATTTTGTTATAATTGTTCTATTTTATTATTATTGTTAATCTCTTGCTGTGCCTAATTTACAAACTTTATCATAGGTCTATATGTACAGATGTACATGAATAATACAGTATATATTGAGTTATTGAGTTCGGTACTATCTGTGATTTCAGAGGGTCTTTGAATGTATTGTGTGGCTAAGGGGGGACTACTGTATTGGGTCTCACCATGGTTACACATCAGTGCACTGGGACTGACTCATTGTGTGCAATATGCCTGAACAGCCCTGTGGTTTTAATTGGTAAGAGGGCTGAGGGGATGGATGGCTTGTGGCTTCAAGCAGAACAAAAAGGCACTTGAACTAGCATTGGGTGGGAGGTCACAAAAACTGAAACTTTTGCTAGTTTCAGTTTATACATCCAAACGGAAGATAGAAGATGCTCTTAGACATTATCGTAATTAAATTGAAATATTGTAATTAATTTAAAAAGGAAGTGGCAGGAAAAGTGAAACAAGTGAACTAGAGAATCTGGAAGAGATTAATGAAGGTTAAGGGAAAAAAAGGTATTAAAAATGAGCAGCAATACAAGGGCCCCAGGGTGGTCTTCTGGAGCGGTCCAAAATGAATGTAGTACATAGTGGGGGGCGGTTGGAGATTGTGTTGGTGTGTGTTATGGATTGAATCATGTGCCCTGAAATTTCATATGTTGAGGTCCTAACCTCCAGTGTCTTGGAATATGACCTTTATGGAAATAGGGTCATTGCAGGTCTAATTAAAGACGAGGTCATACTTCAGTAGTTGGGCCCCTAATCTGACTGGTGGTGTCCTTATGATAGGAAAATTTGAACAGACGTGCCATGTGAAGGCTGGAGTTATGCTACAAGTCAAGGACCTACCAGAAGCTAGGAAGAGATCCTTCCTTAGTGCCTTCAAGAGTGAGCATGGCCCTGCCAACACTTTGATTTCAGACATCTGGCCTCTAGAACTGAGACAACCCATTCCTCTTGCTCTAAGCCACCCAGTTTTGATACTTTGTTACAACAGCTCTATGAAACTTTCAACCTTGTAAGGCTACTCTGAGGCAAACATAAAGATCATCCTAAAATCACCGAACAGGCAACAGTGTAACACAAGAGTGAGGTACCTCATTGTCCAGTGCCTCAGAAGTTTTATAGTGTTGCCTTCTGCACTTAAATTGTATTTTCTTGTTTTACCAAACCTCTCTTTTTAACTATTGATTCATTTTTGTTTTATAAAAGTCACATAAAATCTGCTCTCTGCTGAACAAATGACAAGGCCCATTCTGACTTCTGTGCTTGTTAACATCTGTCATGTACAAACGGACATTGATCGAAGAAGGGGCCACGGATGAAGAGGGTACAATGCACCTTTTCTCAACATTGGATTGAAAGAGTAAAAGTTGAAAGGTAGAAAGAAATATGCATTCAGCTATTCAGCACGTCCCTCCCACAGGCTGTGCTGCTGATTGCTCCCCCCTCCCCTGCAGGGGCCGGAGTGCGACCCGACTCCTCACTCCAACTACGGAAGGGTCAGGGCACGACCAGGTTGCAGAGAAAAGGGAAGGCTCCCTGCAGCCTCCTCTCCCGGGGCAGAGGTCCGACAACCGGCCCGCACCTCCGGCGCATGCCCAGTCGGGAGGACGCCCTCGAAAAGGAGCGCCCAGCTCAGGTTTTCGGCGCACCTGGGAGGTGCCGGGAGCCATCCGCGGCCCAGGTGACCGAGGAAACTCCAACCAGCCCCGCGGGGCCGCAGCTAACTCAGCCGGACTTCGCTCTTCCTGCCGCGTCCACAGGCGGCGGGGCGGAGCTGGGTGCAGCCCGACGGCCGAGGGCGCCCCTCGTTAAATGGCTTCTCAGGCGTCCTCCGGGGAACGAGGAATGGAAGGCCGCCCTCTTTCGGAAGGAGAACGATATGTTCCCGGAGGAAATCCTGGGGCGGTCACTCTCCCGGGCTGCCCGGAACTGTCCCACTGCGATGCCCGCTCACACGAGACGCCCTCCCGGCGGCCGCCGCCCTGCGCGGTGCCCAGCGGGCCCACGGGCGGCTCGGACAACGGGCGTCCCCAGGTGTCTGTCCCCGGGCTTCGTCGCCTACACGTCCGTCCTGCCCCGTCTCTGGACGCCCGCCTCGGTCCCTCGCCGTGCTGCCCTGCCAGAGGCGGCCCAGCGTCTCCTCCTTCGGGCAATCCCGCCCGGGCAGCCGGGGAGTCCCGTTCGCCGGGTGTGGGGGGCCGGGGGCCCCGGGCGAGCCGGATGGCAGCAGCCCGGCGCACGGCCTGCTCGCGGCCCCCGCTCCACCCCCCAGGCGGTCGCCATCAGGCTCCCGCGCGCCGGCTGCAGCGGGTCCGCAAACACACGCCCACCCGCACCCTGAGCTGCACTCGCCACGGGGAGAACAAGAGGGAGGCACTGAGCATGCTCGGCGGGGAGGGCGGGGCGCTCGGGCGCGCGGCGGGGCGGGCGGTCTCCAGG
>NW_017731707.1:475861-494374 GCF_001890085.2 Hipposideros armiger
GCCTCCCCTCCTCCATGCTTCCTGCCCCCGCCGGAGCCGGGGCACCGCGGAGCCTGTCTCGCGGGCTCGCATCCTCTGCCCCATCCGCCGTTCCCCGGAGGCCGCCGGCTTCCTTCCCCACCCCCCCACCCCCGCGTCGGCGGGGCTTTAGGCTCGGGTTCGATCCCGGGAAAGACCGCTGCACGGAACTTCCCTGGCGGGGCGACCTTTCCCCATCTTGGGGACGGCTCAGCCCGGGGCGGGGAAGTGCGAGCAAGTAGTTTGTGAGGGCGATTTTACTACCTGCACGGAAATTATTTCCGATGAGCGAGAGCGGACAGCCTCATAGGTTGAAAGGATGACATGTCAGAGGCCACGAGGAACGTAGGGAGGATGGACAGAGCCGCTAGCTGTTGAATTAGTGTTGGGTGACTACAATGTGCAGTATTCCTATGTCCCTTCGCCTGTCTAGGGGAGCAGGCAACTGCACCGTGTAGCTTGTACCGAACTTCCATTAGTTATTCGTTCCCAGCGTCCCCTGCCTAAATCTACATACTCTGATTTTAGATCCAAACCAATCTCAAGTGGTTGGTTTGAATGAAATATTTAAATACAAACATGTAAAAACTACATATAATTTATCCTAACCTTTTTCTCATATGTTGCTCGACTGTTAAGATCAGCACTTACAAAAATGTTTGATGAATTCTGTAATGTAATTAAAAGCCAACGTTTTTTTTTTCTTTTAATAGTAGCAATTGGGACTACCATACTTCTACGTGTTCCCCAGTTTGCTTTCACTCCTCCCTGTCGTGTAATTTCCTCTTTTTAAAAATGTGCTCCGTTGGCATCTGTCAACTCGGACTTTTCCCACCCCTTCTGTGCAAGTTATTTTAAGCTTGAGATGAGTGTGATCCTTTCATCTGTCCCTAGTGTTCAGCATGTCCAGAGTTAGGTCATGGCAACTCAGAATCTTCAAGGAAGTATCTAAATCTAGAAATGGTGTCGTTAGAGCCTGCTTGAAAAGCAAATGCTTCAAGGTCTGATTCAGACCTTTGGCCATATATCTGGAAGAAGCCAGTGTTGTAGGAGGAGGTGGTATGAATGAAAAATGAATCTAGGGCCTTGAATTTTATTTCCAGTTGTTCTGTTTTTTTCCCTCTTAATGTACTATTGGTATGCTGAACAAATACTTGTAAAAACTGAGTGGCCCATTTATATGTCCCTAGCCTTTCTCTGGGAGTAGAATTTTAAGTAAATATTAAGATTATTGGACACATTGTGTCTTTCCCTTAAACATACAAACATTTTCTTCTTAATTATATACCACAAGTTGGGTCTGTAAAATACATTTTCTTATGTTTCAAGGTGAGCTTTAAAAAAATCTAACTAAAATTTTAACTTACATGTCGAATCAGTACCTTTTCAATGGAAAAACTCCAATTCTTCAATACTAGTGAATAAAAATACTTAAAACGAAATTATTTACTCAAATATAATTAATCTTGAAAATCTTGAATGTTATTGCTTGATTTAAAAAGAAAGAAAAAGAGCCAAATAGAAACCCATCTCTTATTTGAAGCTTTTCTCAGATAACTCTTTAATTAAATTCATCTCTCTCTCCTCATAGCACTCTGCACCTTGTTGGAAGCTTTTTAGTACTTACATAATCTGCTTTATAATGGAGCTGTTTATGTGTGCCTGTTGTGCATTTAATCATGAGTTCCAGAAGATGAAAATTATGTCTTACTAATTTTTGTGTCCCCAACAGGGCTTTCCACATAGTAGGTATTCAGGAAATTTTTGGTGAATTAACTGTTGAATTTAAAACCTATCTATTATTTTTAACTTATCACCCTGAAAGTATGGTCTCTGAACAAACATTTGGGTTCATAGATATTATGGAGGTGTGGAGAAAGTGGGAACAGAGAAGTATAATTTTACTATGACTGCTCCTCTCAAAAAAAAAAAAAAAGTTGGGTTGTCTGAGAGGGATGGGCAAGCCATTTCTTTCTACACTGTTATTTTCAATGGTAAGGTGATTTAGTGTATGATCAGTAGGTACATACAATGATGTAAAATTGAAACCTTGGAAAGCCATTTTATATTCTGAGCCAAGGAAGTTATTATAACAATTCATGTACAGGTAAGAGGTGGAAGATATACTGATGAATGGTAGGGGGAAAAAAAAATCACTTTTTAATCTGCCTTTTTAAGAAGTAAATAAGATGATTTAAAAAAAAAAGATACTCTCATGGCAGTGATTTTTCTCCATAAGAACTGAAGGAAACTTCCTATATAATTTTATGAGCTATGCTATTATTTTATGTATATATTTTATTATAAATTCAACATGTTTAATATTTATTGAATGTCAGCCATGTGCAGCATTCTGTGGGAGGACCAAGATTAGTTAGACATTTGTATTTCAAGTTGCTTATAATATTAACAGGAAGCATATGACATACACAGAAAACTATAGTAGAAATAAAGTATAAATGATATAAAAAATAGCCTTTACATATATAACAGAGTTTAGAGGGTGGAGAGAGGGTTTTAGAAAAATGATGTTGTTTGAACCAAAGGTTGGTTAAGCTTTGTAAAGGTACAAATGATTGGAGACTGTTAATCAGGTTGGGGATGGGAGGAAAGAAATGACAAATGAAGATAGAGAGATAGGCAGTGTTCAAGGAGTTTCCAGTTTCGATTAAATAGCTGTATTTGGCTAGAGCAAAAAGTAAAGAAATAGTAGGTGGCAGAGATGAAAACGTGTCAATAGATCAAGACCAGATAATGGAGGACCATAAATGCCAACCTGAAGAAGCTTTTGGAGTTGACTTGTCTATTGAGGAACTATTAAACATTTTTATGTAGTTAAGTGATGGATCACACCTGTGGTTTAGGAAAATTAATCTGTCAGTTGAGTGCAGGATAAATTAGATGAGAAAATAGAGAATGCTTCAGAAGGTGGTTGTTGCAGTTTGGATGAAAATATTTAATATCCTGGACTGGGCTCTAGCAATGGGAATAGAATATTGCAAATAAAGAACAGGATTTACTTGGCAATTGATTGAATATGGAGTTGAGAAAGGAGTCACACATTATTATCGCCTTGGCTGTAATGAGAATTCAGAATCTATTAATATATATATTTAATCCATTGGAAGAGAAAACATGAAGAGTCAGTGTTGGATCTGCTGAGTTGGACTTTTTGGCCCCCCATTTAGATGATCTGCTCCTTAATCCTTTTCATGTTAAGTTTTGAATACATTTCTAACACTAGTGTCTGACACATAGTAGCTATGCAGTAGAAAATTGTTGACTGACTGAAACTAGGTACAAAGTATCTAACAGACAGTTATTTCAACTCTCAAAAAGGATCCAAACTAGAGATGAGAAAATTATCCACAAATATCCTGAGATGATATTTGAAGTGAGGTAGGAGTATGAGAGTCAACAAAGAAAAAGAAAATTTGTCCAAGGTAAGAATCTTGAGGAATGCCCCATAATTAAGGGAAAGGAATGGAATGAGTTGACACTGAAAAAAGACAGAAGTATGTAGGAGGGATTAGAATTGGCCTATAGTTGGTTTCAAGAAAGAGTGAATGTTCAAAAACAGTGTGAGTGATAAGAACTGAGAAAAGGCTCCAAGTTGATGTTGTTTTGTTAGTATGTTACCCAGTATATTTTCCAAAAAGCAGCTTTAAGAGGTGGTAGATATGGGAAGTCATTTGTAAAGGCTAAGTGATAATGAGTTAAGTGGAAACAGAGTTTACTATGTATAGTCATGTTATATTCCTTATACTGTTTAAAGATCTGTAAATTAGTGTGGATTTATTTAAACATTTTAAAAATGTTGTACTTTACATGGAATGATGGAATAACACGTTATTTTCTTGCCTGAGAATAATTTGTAATCTCACCATAGTGGTTCACATTTCTTTGACATTCCTTTTTTTTAATGTCTTTGTGACTTAGTATAGTAACTTTTATTTTTGCAGTATCTGTCATGCACAGTGCTTTTAGGAATGATTTTATCATTTTACGTGGCATTTTGCATAAAGGACATTTTTTACTGATGAATGGTTTTATGCCTTTTATTTACTATTAGTCTTTGTGAATTTGGGATTTCTCTAGGTATATGTATGCCTCTGATTTCACTCTTAATTTCTAGAGTTTTGTTTCTCTATAAATATGCCTTTAGCAATATAGCTGTCTTTTTTGTATTTTTAAGTCCAGAAATGGTTTCATGGATAAACAGTAAAAAAATAGTACATTTACTTCTCTTTGCAAGTCAAGGTAGAGTGATAAAATATTTTTCTAAGCTGGTAATCATGAAAATTAATTTTTTAAAAGTATAGATGATAGATTAATTAGTTCAATATATTTTTTATGTTAGCATTCTATTTATTTTGTATATGCTCATTTTTTTCATGTGGGAGAAAGGCTAAATTCACTATCCTTGCTAGGGTCCTATTCTGAGGTCTCTAACACTACTATTTGGAAAGTGATAATAACCTTAATTTAGTTTGAGAAAAATAGAGTTTTAACTTTCACAGTGGAACGTTGGAGCTTCCAGGTGCCTTTGGGAAAGATTGTGGTTGGTTTCTCCAGAGATTTCAGATCACCTGAATTTGAACTTGGCAATTCTGGAGTTATTGGTGGAACCACAATACCCATAAGAATTACCTAAATTTTTAATACCCACTCATGGAACATCAGGAAGACTGGAGAAGGAAATTTATCTCTTTTGGAAACTCCATGTTAATTTTAGATGACCAAATGATTAGATAACTATAAGGAAAAATTTAATTTAAAATACTTTCCTAGACATTTGTCTTAGCAAATAGCTCTTTCTTGTGGAGGGAAAAATAATAATAAATGAAGATAAAAAGTCTATTTTGTTTCTAAAATTCTATGTTTCTTTGAAACTAGATTTTGAAATATACCCAGTATCATTGACGTCTAAAATACGTTATAATCATTCTATGTAACTTGCTTTTCTTTAGTTTTTAGAGCATCATATGTTCTTAAGGTAGCGATTTTAGGGTTTGAATGAACTTGTTAGTTTTGTCTAAATAGGTGGCCTGAAATACCATTACACATGCTGGCCGAGATATGGATGCTGGCTTCAAATTGCAGAGTAATGTAATTCTCTCACTGCATCTGTTTATACAACTTTTGTCACAAGAAGCATTCTTGGAGTTAAAACTGAGAATCAGGATAGTGGTAAATGGTAGTAGTTAAATTGAGCTGGTAGCCATGATTGGCTGTACTTAGAAACTCCACAGTTCTTCTGACTTTTTGTTCACAAAATGAATTTTTTCCATATGTGCTCAGTATCTGGCCTTCTCTCTAAAGACTGTTTTTGCTCAATTTTGTCCGTGTTTATGACTTCTATTACTATTTATATACTGTTGGTATGTGTATATATATATATATATATATATATATATATATATATATGCCACATCTTTGTATCTCGTTGTTTATTAGACACCTCTACACGCATAGTTAATTCAAACTCATTGAGTTCAAAACTGAATTGATTGTATAATTCTTAATAATTATCATGAGACATGATGGTTAATGTTTAACCAAAAGCACTTCTCTAAAAAACTAAGATTTGGGGTGGTTGTTGATTTCCTATGAATGCATAGTTGGGAAGAGATGAGATGCAGAACACCATTATATAGAATATCTACCGTATAGACATAATAACCTCATGAGCACAGATAATAGTAAAATGTAATAAAGTAATTAAGTAGTGAGCAGTTTTGATTATCAATACCTCTGTTTTAATATAACTTAATTTTAAGTTTATATAATTTAATTTTTAATAATGGCTATTTTAATAACTGCCTCACAAAGTTGCTAAAAAATTTAGTAATCATATCTCATGTACTGGGGCTCCCAGTACACCATTGGATTAATAATTGTCATTTATTAAGAATTATTGATATCAGTTTATATTTAGCTTTACTCCCTTTGTCATATTTTTAAAATTTAATTTTAATCCTGTCAACAGTTTTATAAAGTGGGTGACACTATCTCTATTTTACTGACTCATAGGATTAAATAATTTATCCAAAGGGATGAAACTCAGTCTCTAAAATCCTATTTAAGAGCAGTGGTTCTCAAACTTCAGCTTGCATAAGAATCACCTGGAGAGTTTACTTTTTTAAAAATTACTGGGCCCACCCTCAGAAGTTCTGATTCAGTAGGTGTGGGGTGGGTCAATAATTTGCCTTGTCAAGACTTTCCCAGATGCTGCTGCACCTTGAATAGCATCACCTTAGAGAGGAAGTATGCAAACTCTTTATATAAAGGGACAAATGATAAGCATTTTAGGCTTTCTGCAGGCCTACAGGCAATATCAAAGATATTACATAGATAAAAGAGAAAATATATATGATGAGTGGGAACAACTGTTTACAAAATTTTTATTGATGAAATTCAAAATATAACATTAATTGATCACAATTTATGGTAATATGGGTCGACTACTGAAAAGACTGTAATTCTTTTTATGAGATAGCATTTTACTTTATTGGGATTCAGAGTTAACCTATCATCAAAATTGCATATTTATATTTGTTAATACAGATCTGTAATATGATTTTTATGGACTTTGTCTTTGAAACATGCTTTCATACAGATAAGTTGCTATTTATACATAGGCATATTATTTTAATGAGCATATTCATTGTATGGAAGACATTTACAGAATTTTTTTCCATGCTTCTCTTAATAGTTAGCATACTATTACACTGCAGATTTACCACTTCCAATTGAAAGTTAGGTGGGAGTTTCTCAATTGCATAGTTATATGTATTTTGATATATGCACTTGAAATGAGATCTGAAAAACACTGCTGGAACTATAGTTAAGCTTGCAAAATGTATCTGTTGCAAATTTGTATGTGCATAGATATTTTTCTTCTTGTTTTAACTTTTTCTAGCACATAAGTGTATAAAACAGATTATTACTTGTGATACAAACAGTTGTCAAAATGACTTAGCATAGTTTGAGTTTCCATACAAAACAGTTATCAAAATGACTTAACATAGTTTGAGTTTTCTTGATTTTCAGGTCAAATTCCAGATAACATCAAGTCTGCCACAAAAATCTCATTTCCTAAGCCATTCATTGTTTGATAATAGGAGTTGGCTTTTTTTATTCAGAAATTTAAGTCTCACCATTGAGTTAAAAAAAATCACAGTAAAACTGTACAACTGCTAAGCCATTAAACTGCTGTGTTATAAGGCAAGTCAGAATATTCAGCTTCTATTTCTTATTAAAGTGTACAGAACTGGTGATGGTTATATCTGTGAGAGTTAACGAAGCTGATACTATTGGTTGCATAATACATGATAGTTTAAAATATTTTCCCTGTAAAATACCTGCTGATGAATAATATAGTGAAGAACCATAGGCTTTAAACACCTTTCATTGTCACAAACTTTATAAGTTTATTCAACTAAGACTTTTTCTGTCCCTCATGTATTCACAATCACTTGTAACACATCTTATCAGATTCCACTTCAGGTTGTACTGAACTGATATTTTTTCAACTTTGAAAATATTCTTGCTTATTTGTTGTTGTATGCAGACTCTTTATAGAGGCTAATTCTTCAGTCACTTCATGTTCAGCATTGACTTCTCAAAAAATAACACTAAGCAGTATCACTCATATTTGTCAACTCATCAAGCACAAAAAAATTCTCAAATTCGTTTACCTTGTATTTTAGTTGAATATTGATATTGCTCCCAGTGTCCTCACCACTTCAAGTAGCTATTCTCATTGAAAGGCTATTCTTAAACAAGCTCCATTTTCTCCCCCCAGGAAATATTTCTTTGGTTGCTGTAGTTAAAATATAATATAATAATTCACCATGAGTAAGCACCTTTCCTTGTTTGGCTAACAAATGAGCCACACAGAAACTTACTTTGTAACTTCATTTTCCTTTTTTTATTTTAGTGGAGAAATTCTGCTGGGATGAGATACTTTGTTTATATTTTCTAATTTTCTCTGATGAATTTTTAATATGATGAATGTTTAGTCTGGTAATGTAGGTGTATGTTGTATTTTTCTAGTGTAGCTATAGTGTCATTGCATAAAATTGTGGTTTTTCATCTAAATCAATAGCAAAACAATCCGTATACCACTTTAAATGCTTAACATTAGAAGTACACTTTTGTTTTGACATGATGGTGAAAATGAAATGGTGTGGTATGACAGTACACATGGTACTTGAAACACTAGACATTCATAACTGTGTCATTGCAATTTGTAGTGCATCAAACAGCAGTGTGTATTATGAGAGTGCCACATAAGGTTCTTGTCTCAACTACTCAATTGTCATCATAATGTGGACACAGGTATAGACAATAAATAAAGGAATGAATTATGTTCCAATAAAACTTTATTTATAGACACTGAAATTTGAATTCCATATAATTTGCAAACCATGAAATATTCTCCTTTTGATTTTATTCAACCATTTACAAATGTGAAACCATTTTTACCTGTGGGCTGTACAAAAAACAGGTGATGGGCTATACTGTGCCAATTCCTGTTGTAGAGTAATGCTACACTACCTCACATTTCCCCAAGACTTTATTTCTCTGTTTCCTAGATCAGTGAATAGCTTCACCATCCATCCAGTCAACCATTCCTAAAACCCAGAGTCATTCTACTTTTAACATCCATTGAGTTCCTGAAGTTTTAACAGTTCTACCACTTGAATCCATTCTCTCCTCTTTTCTCCACTTTCAGGCCTTTATCACCTCTCCTTGAGACCATTTCACTACTACGTAACAGATATTTTTTCTCCCAGCATTCATCCTCTTTGCGTTTTCACATGCTGCTAGAGTACGCTTTCTAAAACATGAATCTGATCATTCTTCCTTAGATATTTTTTCAATGGCTTTCTAGTATATATAGCAGGGTTTCCAAACTCAAATGAAACTATATGATTTAAGAGAATAAATATCTTTTGACACAGATATACTTTTTTCATATTAAATCTAAAGGAATATTTTTATTTCCAAAAAGATGCATGCTTACTCTCATTGTTCTTGAAAAATGTCTGTCTTTCATTTTCTCACCTTTGATAAAAGACAAAGCTTAAAAAATATTTCTCTACAATAATGAAAACATGATGAATGACAGCTAACCCTGAACCTCAAGGTAGGGATACAACAGGAAATGGGGGGACTGTGGCAAACTACAGAACATGTGCCCAGTCTAAAAGAGGGGTTCTCTATTCAGCTCCAATCAGTTTTGCCATGTGGAATGTGAACCCAAGGAAGCCTGAGTTTTGGGGTGTTCAAAAGAAATCAGAAATTATATTTATATTTGATTACTTCAAATTGTTGGTTTTTGGAATTTGAGATCCAGGTCCTCAAACAGTAACATCGTGGCTCTGTCTCTTTCTGTCTAGGTTAAGGAATTGAGGGTCAGTAAGGTTAAGAGACTTGCTCAAATTTACACATTTAGTTAGGGGCAGTGTGTCAGATCTAGAATCTTGGTTTTCTAACTCATGTACTAGGGTTCTCTTCATTATACCAGGCCAGCCTCAATTTGTACATGAAAGAAAGAGCAAGCAAGCAAGCATGCATGTGCATGTACACACATGCACACATGTGAACAAGCTAATACCAAGGACTTATTCAAGTAAATAGGTTAGTGGAAAACTACTGTACTTCTAGAGTCCAGGACCTCATCTCCTCACTCTTATTGAGACCATTTCTTAGTTGGCCTCTCTGATACTAGACTCTGCTCTCTAGTCTTCTCTATATACCGTGACTAGACTAATCCTTTTTAAATGCCTCGGCATTGATTACATCACTCTCCTATTCAAGAATCTAGTATTGCTTCAACTTGCTATCATATTAAATCTAAACCCTGCTTAGCTTTCAAGAGCCATAGAAATCTGCTACCTCTCTTGTATTTCTCACTGCTCTGCTGTTCGTCTTCCTTTGATAATCTCACTGTCCCCTATTCTTCATCAGTGAAAGCACCAGTTCCTCCTTCTACAGTAACTTCTGTTCTCCTCTCTTCATCATTCTCCATGAAGACAACTTCTGACCTCTCATACTGACATCTTATTTCTCAGGACTCCTCTCACTTTGACTCCCATAACACATCCAATAATGTAATTTTAGCCACTCAATGTTTCATATTTATTGTTGGCATTCAGTAAATACTTGTTTGTTCATGTCATAGAGTCACTACAGATTCAGGTCAGTCTTCTAATTTAACAACATTATTCTATAGTGAAGATAGATAGGCATGTTCATCATAGACCTTGCACATCAGCAGCTCATGGGCCAAATACACTCTGCAGATGGATTTTCTTAAGAAAGTTTTTAGAAATTTGGAATTAGTTGTCACCATTTAAATATCAGGAAATTTCTAGTAAAAATCTTCTTCACCAAATTTCCTTGAAAAATTAAAAATTTATGCTCCCTAAGTCCTGCATTCCCTTTGGTAACAAGCAATGATATTGTCCTTTAGGCAGTGTATGAGTTCCCCAGTTTATTACTTCTTCCTGTTATCTTAAATCCTACAAATTTCATTCATTAATGCTCTATATGGGGGAAAAAAAATAATCCACCTGGCTCTTGGAAGTATTTGTGTTTGCAGTTTCTGAGATTTCTATTATAGTTTTTGAATTACCTAAGAAGAGTTCATTGTATTCAAAATTGTGGTCAAATTGAATTTATTGTTTGAAAATTAATAAATTTATTCTAAACTTAAGAAATTATTGTGAAAATTAAATCATGCAGCTAGGCAAGAGCAAAGTTAACTACTTATGATGTATATGGTCATCAATCATCTTTAAACTGAATTTTCAATTGACCAGAATGGTATAAGAAATGAAATAGAGGGTAGAATCTCTGTCTTCCATAAACTGCTAATGTAGTATATAGCCTTTGACAAGTTATTTAAGCTCTTAAACCCCCATTTCATGTATATTCTGAAAGTATTACATTATTATTGAGTCAGAACCAAAAAATAGATTTCAAATAAAAATGGAAGATGGGAAGATGGGGAGACCCAATTTCATAGGGAACTAATATAAATGATAATATGGAAGCCTTCAAGCACAGTTACCTATTAAAAATTAGCCCCCAAACCAATATCTATTGTATTTTTTCTTTCTTTTTTTTAAATTTTTTTTTATTTTGGCTCTCAAGCATTAAATATACTTTTAAGGCAAAATGATGGCATAGCATTTTAAAAAGTCATCAAAGTGCAGTAGGGCTGCTGCATTGTTTGTAGAAAATTTTATTTTCTTATATATTACAAAGCATTTCCTAACATACAAGAATTATATAAAATTATTTAAAATAGGAATATAAAAGGATTATGTAAATCCTATAATTTTAATTATTTAAAACAAAAAATTTAAATTATTTAAAAAGTTATATTAAAAAGATTTATATAAATTTATAAAATAATTTCAAATAACTAGTAAGTTCCCCAATTTATGGGTGGAGGTTTTGTTTTTCATAGTCAGAAAATATAAACAAACCAGGAATCATTGTGCTTTAATAAAAAATTGCTTTCAAAACTGTGAGAAAGTCACACCATCTAAGATTGTTTTTAAAAGAAATTTGTCAAGTTTTATTAAAAACTGTTTTCTTTAACTCTTCTGAAAAATATTCCCCTTGAAGATTCCTCAAGTAAATCCAATATAAAAGATGAGACTAATCATTACAAAAAAGCAAAACTTACATTGATATATTTATTTATGCTCTACAAAAATACAAATGTTGGTTAAAGTTTAAAACTATAAGATATTTTGCCTCAAAAATGAAATCATTTAGAACAAAGACAAAATTTATATGAGCTGATTAACTTCCTTTTAGTTGTAAGAATGCATTTTTGGGGAGGGTGATGCTAAGCTCCAAGAAATAATAACTGTCCACTGTGTCACGTTTCTGGCTTTTATATGGTTTGTACAAAGCACCATCAGTCAAATCATAAACATAAGACTACCATATTAGGCATTACAGAAAGTGAAAAAATAAGTAGTGCAAGTAGTCACATTGTTTTGCTTTTGAAAAGCTTAACCTGTTACTGGTAGATAAAGAAATAATATAAAATAACAGAAATGAATACTAGAAACAGATAAGACCATAATTCTTGAAAGAGAAAACACAGACCTTTAAGAATTTAAATGATGGGCCGGCCGAGTGGCAAGTTGGTTAAGAGTTGGCTTGAGGGCGCCAGCTCTGAGCATCAGGGCCCCGGTTTGGATCCCACATATGAGGGCCAGTGACGCTGCACCCTACAGCTAAGATGGTGAACAACAGCTTGACCTGGAGCTGGGCTGCTGTAAGTTGCTGGCGACTGAGTAGGCTGCAGCTCCTGCTGCAGTGGGCTGCCATAAGCTACTGTGAGTGGTTGGCAGCCACCGTGAGTCACCGTGAGCAGCCTTCCAGAGGCTGGTGAGCTACTGCCTCACCCGGGAAGAGCGCAAGGATCACAATACCAACATGGGCCAGGCCAGTAAAGTGACGTCCTCCACAACTAGACTGAAGAACAAAAGGACAGTAACTTGTCTGTTTCCCTTTCCCCAATTCCCCAATGCTGTTCCTCCACCACCACCCAATTCCCCAATAAAATCTTAAAAAAAAAATTAAATGAGAGGATAGATTATATTTATTTTTTTCAGTACCTAGTGTAGCTTCTCTGGAAGGCAGCTATGCTCACCACTATACCACCAATGCTGTACTAGTGTAGCTTCTCTGAAATACACAAGTGCTTATTATACATAATGATCTGGAAAATTTCCCTAGAATTCATTTACTTAATCAATTAAACACTTACTAAAAGCTAGGGTGGGTACCCCATCCTTGGATTACACGTGAGATACCATGGCAGAGACTGCTCCCTGGTACATTTCATTGAGATTTTTTGTTTGTTTGTTTTTGTTTTGGTAATGTATTTAGATCTATAGACAGTTGTTAAGCTAGTACAACTATCTAACATGGTTGGGTTATAAAGTCATCCTTGAAGAGCTTATATCTATACAAAGCAAGATGCAGGCAGTCCTTGCTTTGCGCAGTTCTGATATGCGTGAGATCTGCGTGAGTTTTATTTAAGACTGTAGGTTTTAAATAACAGGCAGACTGCCTGTTCAGTGCAAAGAGCCTGGACTTTGAAGACACCCATGTCTGGATTTATCCCAACTTTGGCACTTATCTTTCTGCATAAGTTGTTCAGCTTCTGAACTCAACTTTCTCATCTATTAAAATACAGATGATAATAGCACCTGTTTTACAAGGTAGTTGTAAATATTACATAACATAATATTCATATAAATTTCCGTTTCTATTTTCAAGGCTGAAAATACAATCATTTTGGCGAAACTTTATCTTGTAGTCAGGGTTAAAATCAATCAAAGGACATAGTGCTATTTGTTATATTATTTTAACCAAATCATGTAGCGAGTATGAAGTTATGATAGCAGATTATATTTTCCAAAGATGGCCACAGCAATATCTCTTGCCCCACATATTCTTCTAGAACTTGCAGCTCCCCACTGAGAGTTGGGGAGTCCTCTTCCTGTGGAATCTGAGCACGCACATGACTCACTGGTAACCACTAGAATGCCACAGAAGTGACGCTGTGTGAGTTCTAAGGCTCAGCCTTAAAAGGCAATGCTGCTCCCACCTTGTTTGTTGGAACACTGGCCTGGTTGGAGCGCTGAGAAGCCTGGGACCTGCAGCTGCCATGCTCTGAGGAAACCAAGCCGCATGGAGAAGCCCCAGATCTCAGGTGGGCAGTCCTAGCCTTCAAGTCCTTCCAGGCCATTCACCAAACCCTGAGAGAATGAACCATCAGACGATTCACATGATACCAGTCCCGGCCATTGAATCAGCCCGAGAGACACTCTTAGACTTTGAAACTCAGCGTCGATTCTCCAGACCTGGTGGAGCAGACAAGCCATCCTCACTCAGTGTGCCCTTTGTGAATTTCTGGTTCAGAGAAGGTGAGCACAATAAAATGGCTTTTGTTTCATGTCAGGAAGTTTGGGGTGGTTTGTTATGTGACAGTAATAATTGGAACAGTTATAAAACCTGAAAGATACTTTGTCTCAGTAAGAAACAGATTACTATTAAAACTCATCAAAATGGGAACTACCTGCTGAATAAATGTTTACTGAGTTTTCCTTTCATTTCAAATGAAGATAGCCTAACAGAATTTTGTCTAGGATGTAGGTAGCATTCCCCTATGGTTTCTTTAGTTGTTCTTAATTTGGCATTAATCCCCTTAAAGAAATATTCATTGACTGTCTTAGCTGCCAGAAAAGAAATAAGCATGTTTAAACAAGGCTGTAGGTTTCATTATATCTGTATGGCAAACTTTACCTGTTTGGGTAATAAAAAATGTCAATCAGTATAATAATAATATAAGAATAAGTATGATTATAATGACAGTTATCACTAAAATTATGCATTTTTTAAAACACAATAGCCTAATAAAACCTGCTAATAAGAAATGAATACCTGTACTGGCTTCTCCAGTGGCTGTTATCCCTGATATTAATTTTAATATTAATCTTATAACAATAACCTCATATAAGTATATTTGGCAAATTATTTTGAATATCTTTATCACTTTTTGGAAGACAGTGGGTTTTCTAAGTTTATTACCACCGAATGATATAATACTTTGTCATATAATTACCAGGGGATTTCAGTTATATAGTGCTTAGCATTTTCTAAAATAATAATTCTAGTGGGCACTTTTTATTAAGATTATTACCATGAGAAAACCCATAATGTAATAACATTTGGATTGCTTATGTTTTTGTGTGTGTGTGTGTAAATATAAATAATTACATATATTCACACAATGCTTTAGGAAGAATACACAAGAAAATGTTAACATTTATTGCTTCTGGGAATGAACTAGGATATTTAAAGGTAATTGCCACTGAAATAAAATTAAATCTAAAAAATGTTTTCCATACTTTGAGAATTACATTGAATTCATCTTTGTATCTGTAGCACCTAGTGTAGTGTTTGGTGCTCGGTAGGCAGTTAGTTTGTATTGTTGGATGAATAGCAGTTTGAGATTATCTTCTGAACCTATTATTCATCTTATACATAGCATTCATGATCTGAGTGAGAGTTTATGATATTGTTCACTAAAAGAGCTAATATTGTTAGTATTTTCTCACATAGCTCCTCATTTTTCTAAGAAGGCTATTTATGTATCTATATCAGCCTAGATCCAATCAGAAGACCAACCAAGTTCGTATGTGTACGTAGACATTCTGACAGGCAGCATGAAGTCTGTAGATCGTAGAGCAGAATTTATTACTCATAGTACATTTTAGTGTGGGTTAACCTGCACATGTAGCAGGGTTGCACCACAGGAGAGGAGCCTTAAGATTATGACACTGAGAGCTTGTATAGGGTTGCTGGCACAACTGCCAGCCAAGATACATGCACACACACCCTTCATCTTAACTCTGGAATTAAACTTATCCTCCCTAGGGAGGGGAAAGGGCATATGTAGGTTTGTTACGCTAAATATAAGCTAACAGCAAATCTCTAGAAAGAAGAGGGGAATTTTTTACTATCTTAGAAGTGTCTCCAGGGAGGGAGACTTATATTTATCATAGAGTATCAATTTTTTTTGCTCAGAAGGCCCCGACCATGCAGGAACACCAGGAAATCCAGGGAGAATTGTTTCCCAACACACAATAATTTAAATAGGGGATGTTTAATGTAAAAAATTATTAAGCAATAACAGGAGAGTAACTTTAAAGGTAGACAGCAAACTCTGCAGGGTACTGAAGTCCTGAGGGAGTGTATCCAAGGAAGGAGAAACTTCCGTGGAAGGGTTGGTTCTCATTAAAATTGATACAGTTTCAGTGCTCTGGATGGCACAGAAGTTCACTTGGTTGCCTGGGCCAGAGCTGATCCGCAGTCACCAGACCCGCGGGAACAGCTCTTTAGAGAGCATGCGAGTTGTGGTGGATGGGCAGGCACACAGACATTTGAGCATGTGGAGGAATCTGGGGCACCGCTGCAGGCACTGCTGGGACTGGGAGCTGCAGAGGCCCCCTTCTGCAGGAACTCAGCACACTTCTGTATACACTCTGGGCCAGAGAGGCCCTGGGGGACCAGCCCCACAGGACCTCCCTTGTGCTCACTTCCAGGGATATGCAGATGGTGTGGGAAGCAGTGACCTGAGCAGACGTAAGTCGCCTGAGGCTCTTGGACACACTGCCGCTGTGTGAGTTGAGAGCTGGAGGAAATATGCAGTGAAAGCTATGACTTGGAGACACGTGGCACTGGAGAAAATCATGCTGGAAGGAGAGCATCTTCCTTTTCAGTGCTACCCATTGTTCTCTACAAAGCTTGTATCACACCACCTGGCAGAGAAAAAAATATGTAAAGGGTCCAGATTAATTTTTGTAGTTCAGGCAAGAAGGGTGAATTTGGAGCTGAGAGACAAATAAGTTGATAACTGACTTAATGTTTCTTCATCCTATTGCTTGAATTTTATTTCTTTTAAATTTATGGTGCATCGTATCATATTTTAAGTAAGGATATGATCATGCTTTCTGTTTCATTTATTTAATTTTTAGCTAAATTCTCTTGTGTTTTATCTTCATCCTAAGCCTCTTTTTGCTTTCTGTAGCAGTGTCCTGGGAGAATATTTCCTTTGTGGGTTCATAAATGATAGTCCAGATAATATATTTATTAGATTTTAAAATTTCTTAATATATTCCTTAAAATTTGCCCAGGCTGGTTTGCAGGCACATACTAGATATAATGAGCTGGAGCAGGGCATATACATTTCAAATAGTTTTTTTTTTTAAATATTTTTATTGGGGAATTGGGGGAAGGGGGACAGACAAGTTGCTGTTCTTTCGTTCTTCAGTCTAGTTGTGGAGGACGTTGCTTCACTGGCCCAGGTTGGCACCATCATTGCGCTCTTCCCCGGCGAGGCAGATCAGTCGCCGGCTTCTGGACGGCCACTCACAGTGGCTGCTGGCTGCTCATGCTGGCAGCTGGCTACACACGGTAGCCCATGGCAACCCACCTGCCATCGCCGGCGACTCACAGCAGCCCAGCTCCAGGCTGAGCTGTTGTTCAGCATCTTAGCTGTAGAGGGCAGTGTCACTGGCCCTCATATGTGGGATCCGAACCGGGGCCCTCTGCCATCCCAAGCCAGCTCTTAACCAACGCGCCACTCGGCCAGCCCTCAAATAGTTATTTTTATGTTTATAGAGTTGCTCTTCTGTTAGGACTCAATTAGCTTACCTGTACAGAAGTGTAGGTTTGAAAGTATGTATACAGTTTTCACTTTCCAGTGTCTTCTGGAACTCTGTGTATAGAGATCATTCCAACAATTCTTCCATACACAAGCTGTTTGTAATGACAGATTAAACATTTTCATCAACATCGTTCTGGCATAATTGTTGAGTCTCTTTAAAATTCTTTGACAAATGCCATCAAGCTTTGTTGAGTTATCTAAATTAATTTTCTGAGTTGGCTTAATATATGCCGGGTGTTGACCACTATTTAGCATTAGTATCTTAAATCTTTCCATTATTGGATTGTTGAGGAAAAAAATCACCCTAATTTTTTCTTGGTCATTTCTGAGACAAAGAATTTATTAAGCCTGGATCTCAGTTCAAATCGCTGTCTAATAAAAAAGGCTGGTGTATGAACTTATTAGCAATTTGTGTTATTAGATGCTAAAGCTATATTTGACAACTATAAACCAGTGAAATAATTCTTGGACTCTAGTGAAAAGGGCTTTTGGCATTATGTGAAATAAAATTATAAACTGTCTTGCTCTTATCCATCATGCTTTAATACTGTAATTGTGAAGATCATCTGTCAGACTCTTGGCCCTTTAATAAAACATGACAAGCAAGACTATAGCATTTCTGGTTCAAACTAAAATAGACTTTAACTCCATTTAAGAATGAATGAAAAATGACTGCTCAAAAGTTTTAATCCAAATTCTGAAATAGAGAAAACTTCAAGTGAAACACAGTCATTGTTTTTAGCATAGCCTATCTTAATAAAAATATTTCTTAATCATGGCAGTTTGCACCATAATTTGTAATAAAAGATGTAAATACAAATAACTCAGAGAGCAAGGTAGGTTTCCAGGATTTATTAAGTTTCCTCTATAGAGAGCAGTGTAAGGATCCAGAATTTCCTTTCCTACAAGGATTTCCCATCTAATAGTAGAAATAAACTAAAAGACTTTTATGAATCCGCGATAACTACAAAACTAGCCAAATAAAAAACTCAGAAAAAATAGAAGATTTTGAAGATTATGAAGTTAAATTTTGGAATTCAACCCCTTGGTGTATAGTTCAAACTGTTTAACATATAGAATAGGCTGATTAAATTCAGCTAATCCTTTCCTTTATGTTTCTATAAACTCTTAAGTTAGTATTCTTTTTTTTTAATTGGGGAATTGGGGATATGGGAACAGTGCTGGGGAATTGGGGGAAGGGGAACAGACAAGTTGCTGTC
>NW_017731707.1:494534-522261 GCF_001890085.2 Hipposideros armiger
CGCCGGCGGACTCATGGCAGCCCAGCTCCAGGTTGAGCTGTTGTTCGGCATCTTAGCTGTAGAGGTCAGTGTCACTGGCCCTCATATGTGGGATCCGAACCGGGGCCCTCTGGCATCCCAAGCCACTTCTTAACCATCACGCCACTTGGCCAGACCAGTATTCTTTTTTTAAGTGATTGGGGGAAGTCATGTGAGATGTGCAATTATAATCATCTCATGGAGTGAAAGAGGTGTATTTAGTTGATAGATGTATAATTAACTGGCAAATTATCACAGAGGTATTAGTGTCATTGCCACCTGGAGACTCATATTGGGAGAGACGCCCATATATATGTGTGAATAGGTATGACTACATGTTAAAGTAATTAAGGAATTAAGATGGAGTATAAAATTATAAAATTTATTTTGGAGTTCTTTCATTAACTAGAACAGTTTATATGTCTTTGTTTCTTTAAATATTACAAATGTTTCTAATTCTCTAAGTATTGCTGAATTGCCCTTGAAAATAAATATTGCAACACATACACTTTGAACAGTTACATTTTTGCTCAGGTATCTCTTTTCCAAGTCAAGTATATATATGTTCACTAAGCCTTTAGTATTTAGACAGATTCCTGTTAGACTGTGCTTCTTTGGAACTTAATCTTGGAAACTAATTTGAAGAAAACGGCCCATTTACATTAGCTTCATATTCCCTTTAACTTTCAAGTTCTTTATTCTGTGACTAAATACTAATTATGAAGATAATAGTAAATGATTCAACTTTAAATCTTTTTCTAAGTTCTCAGTTTATTTTTTGTTTTGTTTCTGGCAGGGGTTGAGGGGTAGGGGGAAGTGTTGTCTAGTTGATATTTTGACTCCAGGAATCTATAGTAGCAGCAGTAGTGATTGAGAGAGTCATGAACTTTTCTACTTAACCATTCTTAGCTTGCCAAGAAATAATCCCTGTTTCTTCTAGTTTCGGGGGGAGGGGGAGAGAGAGAGAGAGAGAGAGAGAGAGAGAGAGTGTGTGTGTGTGTATCTCCTTACCCTCAGAAAGTCATAGAGGATGCAACAGTATTAAGAGCAGAAGAGAAAGTTTTCTATATTGTATTTTAACCTAAGACAATTAACTTAATTGGCTATGAATTAATAGAGTTTGAAACAATTTTCTTATTTTACCTTGTCTTGGAAATGGGTAACATGATCTGTGTTTGCTAATCATATAACTGTATGTATAGACAACTCAGGAGACTTGAAAAAACACTTTCTAATCTCAATAAGAGAATTTGACTGAGTATGTAATAGTTATACAAAATAGCTCTTTTCTACTCTAGGCATAAACATCTACACATGGTAATGGGAAAAAATATTCAGTTCCCACTAATGACAAAACTCTTAAAATATGGTGAAATAAGTTTAGCAATAAATCACAGGATCTATGTAAAATAGGAAATTTTACTGAGAGACCTAAAACAAGATCAGAACAAAGTTAAATATATACATTTCGTGAAAGGGAACACTCATAGTGCAAAAATTCAAATTATCCCAAAATTAAAATATTAGTATAATTCCAATTATAAACCCAGAAGCGTTTTTATTCATTTGTTCAATCATTCACTTTGGAGAGATTAGATGAAATGATCTTAAAGATCCCATGGAAGAAAAAAATCTGAGACAGTAGCTAAGAAAGTTGAAAAAGAGCCTAGTAGCAGAACTAGCTTTACCAGATATCAGAATATAAGAGTCAGCGTAAGTACATCAATATGGTGTTAGTATAAGAGGAGACAAAGGTCATTGGAAAGAAGAGTGACTTCAGAAATACATTTGGGTATCTAAGAGACAAAGGTGGTAGTTTAATTCTGTGGGAAAAGGATGGAGTATTAAAAACTACCCCTGACACAAGAAAATAAAAGTAAACCCTAACCTAAGGCCATATATGAAAATTAGTTTTAGTGAATCAAAGACTTAAATAAAAACTAAAAGAATCATAATGTTATAAGAAAATTGATGAATTTGCTGAGTGCTCAAGAGACTCTGAACCATCGATGGAAATCCAGATGCTATGAAGAAAATTAGGACAAAATACATAAACAAAATCAGTAGATTAACGATAAATTTGGGGAAACAAAGTTACATGGATGACAGACAAAAGGTTAATGCCTCTATTATACAATATTTGAACACTAGGCAAAGGATGTAAATAAATACTTTACAGAAAAACAAGTCCAAATGGCCAACAAACATGAAGAGATGCTGACATTTATAGTGGTATAAAAATTACATATTACTCTAAATCTACCAGACTGTCAGGAAATAGAGAGAGATCTATATTTGTTAGCCAGGTTATTGAGTAAAGAATACTTTTAACTCATAGCTGGAGGAAAAATGAAATATTTTCTGTTTTGTAAAGCTGTCGGCAACATCTATTAAAATTAAAAACCCAGTAGTCCCATTCCTGGGAGCCTGTCTCATAAAATGAAAAGTACTATTTACATGTACAAAGCTGTTTATTGCACTATTGTTATCAATGGCCAAAATGAAATGACAGCGAAAGAAAGTGAAAATATATGTGTACAGGAATGGTTGAATCAATTGTGGTGTATCTACACTATGGAATATGTCACAGTTATTTAAAAGCATGAGTTAGACCTATACAGGTTGACTTGGAGTAATTTACAAGAGTTACTGAGAAAATCAAGATGCAAAGAAGTGTGTATTTTATGATCCCATTTAACAAAAGCTTCCAAAACTTGATGCATATATCTATACATGATTGAGTATGGAAAACAAACATGAAAGGTTAAGAAACGTAGGTCATTGACATGTGAATGGAAAGATTGGTATGGGGGAAGACCAAGCAGAAAAAGAAAAATATTCTTACATTTATGCATTTTAGTTAAACTTTGTGGGTATAAAGAAATTCAATTACTTGAAAAAATAAAATTGAAAATAGATAATTGTCTTGTTTATGGGTCACAACTAGTGAGCACCATTAAATTCTATTTCCTAGTTATTTGTTGAATGCCTACTGTGTGCAAGACAATGTGGGTGTTGTGAATGATACAACTATGACAGTTATTAATAACTATTATATCAATAATCTTCCACAGTGGTTTATTGCCTAATGTGTGCTAGGGCCTGTTCTAAGAGCATTATGTGTATCACCTCATTTAATCCTCACAACAGCCTGATGGGATAGGTATTGTTTTTATCTTCATTTTACATATGAAGAAGAAAAAAAAAAAAAGAAGCAGCAGCTTGTGTGGCTTATACAGTTTAAGTGGTGGAGCCAGGAGTTGAACCCAGATGGACCGGAGGCTGCACTGTTTAATAGTTAAAATGTGCTGCCTTCTCTGTCCAGGAGTTGCTTGGTTATGGTGAAACAGTAGCAATGTAGAAAACAAATCAGTGCCATCATTGAAGTATGAACCAAATATGGGAGGCTAGAAAAGGAAGGAGTTGATCTGACTATAAGAATACAGAAAGCTTCACATAAGAATCTGTATGTTAGTTGACTTTTCAGAGTAAGAAGTCATTCTGTAGATGGAGAATGCACAGGAAGACATTTTAGATGGGAAGAATCTAATTAGCACAGTTGTTAAAATGGAGGTTTGCATGTAGGAAACAGCCAGTAATCTAGTGGGACTGACTCACACTATGTGTGAGAAAGTAATAAGAGATGAGGGCATAATATTAGCGGAGGCTCTTGGTTTTCATGCAAGGTATTCTGGTCTATATGCAATAATATTAATAAATCACTGAATATTTTTGAAAGAGTAGTGATACGAGTATCCTCTGAGAAGAACATGTGTCTGAAGTTTCTAGTCCAGGTAAATAGAAACTGGGAAGCTGGACCAGGTTCTGTAAGATTCTGGAACAATCTTCATATACTCATTTTAGCATTAATAAGAAAATTAGAGAATTTAAGATGTATTTGAAAAGGATGAGGGATAATAACCATTATCCCTCTTTGAGTTCTCAGAAGAACTGCATTAAAAGAAAGAATGAAACAAATATATAAAAAAATAAAAGTTTTTTTTATTTTCCTTCTCTCACATGTAGTAATATAGTTTAATGGATGATGCAGTAGACTACTTTGTGACGGGTTCTGGGTTTTAGACCTAGTTCAGGACTAAGTCTGTAAAGATACATTAAACAAAACAATAAGAGAGAAAACTGGGTTATAATATACTATTATAATTTTTTAATGGAATACTTTCCATTGTCATGCTAGCCAGAATCATGTTTTCCTACACTGCTAGACAAGCTTTGAAAATAGTTTCATCTGTCAGATACTACTAAACCATTTAGATAAGTGAAATATAATATTCAGGAGAGATTGTTATTTCCAGCTCCCTAAGCCAGTTGCCTCAAATTGACTTAATGACATTCATTTTGAGATGAGTTTGAAATTTTTCCAATCATGTATTGGCTACATTCTAGGTGCTTGAAAAACATGTTAGTACAAAAATAGTTTTTTATTTGATTTGGTATGTGTAATCATATTATTAAAGCTTTGCTTCTAGGTATTTACATGAAAATTATATTCGCTTCAATGGCAAGAAATTCTTAATCTCTTTTTAAAAGAGCATTGCTATTATTGAATGGCTATATATTTAGAAAATACTGAGTGACATTTGAAGGGCGATGAACAGATCTTAGCAGTACTTGTCTCCTAAAGGGTTTTATCATCAATAACGGTATAATTGTCAAAAGAAATATTAAACATCTATCTAGGTTCCATCCATCTACTAGTATATACTAATGTGATAGAATTAATATTTTAAAGTATATACTATATTTTTAGATCCAATAACTTTGAAGCTAAAGGTACCATTTCTAGATAATACCTGCAAGGAAGATGAACTCTTAAAATTATGCTACCATGCATAGCACAAGGGATTTTAGGACTCGCTAGTTTAACATGACACTGTGTTTATATTAAGATTGGCCCTTTGGGACAGTTTTTGCTCATAGTCAAGTATATTCTTGGATGACGGTGATTATCTTAATCACTTTTATAGTCATATTATTTAAATATAAAAATAGCCTTACCTTTTTTCATTATTTTTCTTAGATTGATGTTAAGAAAAGAGAACTAATAGCTGTACAATTTTAGGTCTTATCAAAATTCTTCAATTGCAGCATACACTTAGACCAGTAAATTGAGTTTCTGGCTTATGGGAGAGAGAGATTGGAGCATAAAGACCGTCTGGTGTCTAATGGTACACAGGATTGTAAGAGAAAAGAAAGGGCTTGGCAAGCTTGTTTGAAAGTTCCAGCAGGAAAATATAGCTGTCTTTATATCTTTAACAAGGGCTTCCAAGAGGAAACACTTAGAATGATAGCGAGCTTGCTGATTAGGGTTATCAGAATTTGCAGTTCGATTCTCTCTAAATGTAACAAGGCCTAAAAAGTGACAATTCTTGACATTGATAGGTAGATAGCTGGATAGATAAAGGAAGTTATCTGTGCAGCTGGAAAAAAGGAAAGAAGGACAGAAGGAAAGCCAGAATACCATTCTAATACTCTGCTGGACATGTATATATTTACTCAGGAAGAGAAGAGGGCTCTGGGCTAAACCAAGGCCACACTAACACTAAGGGAGGCAATACAGAAGTCCGAGACAAATGTTCAGAGGCTGCTGTTTGAAGTTAGGAGAAAGTGTGTCAAAAAAGGAAAAAGTCTATTTCTACAATGGTATCAAATAAGAGATTGAGACAAATCCATTGGATTTGCCAAGATAACATTTGAGACCTTTTCCAGAGTAGCTTGTAGAGACTTTTAAAGGACTTGTTTAGATTGTGGTTTGAAGAGTGATGAAATGGCTAAGTAGGAGACGTAGAATTAATGACTAAATTCTATTTTATTTTAACTCTTTGAAGATGTCATATTTTCTTTCACAAGACCAGTCAGAACATATGCTGTCGTCTAGGAAAGAGATTATTCATTTCAGAAAAAAAAATTATTTTGGTTGTTAATACTTCTTAATACTAGAACATCTCATGAAAATTATCATTCTGTATTTACTATGCGCCTCCCCCCACCCCCCTGCACTACCAGCCAGAAGCTGAGAAATTTTCTATTAGAACAATTTCAATGTCTCAAATCATAAGAAAATATAAGTACAGAAATCTGGATTTACACAAAAAATTTGAATGATAAAGATTCACTATTGAGATACACTGTCTTGGTTTGAGAGAGACCAAAAATAATACCCTCTGTATTTTACCCAAGTTCAGAATCACTGAAGATACAAGCAAATGAGTCTTCTGATTGAATTAAAAATAACAGCTTTAAAATTGATAAGGTCTCAATTGAAGGACAGGGCTCATTTGTACAGTCACAAAGGCACTGCTAATACTTCAAGACTGAATTAGATATGTTTACAAATCTTTCACTGGTGCAGCTGGACAGCTAAAGTTATGGAGGAACAGAGAATTTTAGACTCTTCTAAAAGATTAGGAACCCAAGAGGGACTGAGCCAAGCATATCCAGTTCTTTTTTTTTCAACTTATTAATCAGATCAATCATTCCTCTCCTGGAGAATGGAGGGGTTGGTGGGCAGTTGCCAAGGGAGGAGGCAGAAATGAGCAGGAGTGTCTCTGTAATTGAATTTCTCCATAAGGAAGCTTGAGGCCAGTGGGAAAGGAGTTCCCACCCCAATCATTGTATTTACCAACATACTCTTTTAAAATTGAGGTATAATTCACACAAACTAAAATGTACAAGATTTGAAATGTACTGTTTGATGAGCTTTGACAAATGTATATCCATGTAATCACTATTCCAATTAACACAAAGAACATTCTAACACTTTGTTTTATAAACTGATTCACAGTAAGAATTCTTTGAGTACTAACCTGTTAGTTCATTTAAAATGCTTAAAACCATGTTAAATTTGTAATAATCCTGTTGATAGCTTTGGTTGTCTCTAGATAAAGAATTTAAAGAACTTTCCCTAAAAAGATATCGCATCATTAATAGGCATGTAATTATTCCCACGGAGAGACTGAATGATTTTTTACTGATTAGAAATCTTTTAAAAGTGGAATGTTCTATGTAATTTTTAGTTATATACTATATGTTCTTAAATAGTTAAATTGGCTTCACTGATCTCTTCCTACCTTAAAAACGTAAGATCCTGTATTTCTACTTTTGGTAATATAGAATGCATAGTAGATGCTTAACAGGTAACATTTACCTTCCTTTCCGTATTGGCACACTTTGCTCTTAAATTGTATGATACAAAGAATGGTAACTAGACAGCTTTCTGCAAATGCAAAATTCATTTCCTTATTTAGTCAGTTAACAAATACTTACTGGGTACCTCCTATGTGCCAAGTGCACATATATAATGCAACGACTATACAGTATACATCTGAGGGGGATATGTTCCAAGACCACCAGTGGATGCCTGAACCCAAGGACAGTACTGAACCCTGTATATACTATGTTTTTTTCTTGTACATATATGTCTATGGTAAAGTTTAATTAATAAATTAGTCACATACAATAGTAACTAATAATGAAATAGAATAATGATAACAATATACTCTAATAATAGTTATGTGGATGTGGTCTCTCTCAAAACATCTGATTGTATTATACTCACCTTTTCACTTAAAGGAAGCACTTTATGTCTTCTCTTTGGCATATCTGTGCTTTGGGGCAATTATTAAGTAAAATAAGGGTTACTTGAAAACAAACACTGTGATACCATGGTAGTTGATCTGATAACCAAGATGGCTACTAAGTGACTAATGAACAGGGAGCACACAGCATGGATAGCTGGACAAAGGGATGATTCACGCCCGGGGTGGGACGGAGTCGGAAGGTGAAAAGTTTGATCAGGCTCTTTAGAAAAGGTGCAATTTAAAATTCATGAATGGTTTATTTGGGGAATTTTCCATTTAATGTTTTTGGACTGCAGTTGACCATGGGTAAATGAACTGAAAAGTGAAACTGCAGATACAGGAGAGACTACTGGAACTAACAAGGTGCTCCATACAATATAGTGGGGAAGCATATATTAAAAATTAAACAAAAAATATAATTACAAATTGTGAGTAGTGCTGTGAAGACGAGTGCAGTAATGGAGAATGACCCTGGAGGGTTAAGGAAGAGGAGAAGACTTAGATAGAATGGGCGAGGATGGTCTCTGGGGTGGTGACGTCTAGGCTGAGACTTGATGAGGAGAGGATGGCAAGGAAGGAGCACTGCAGATGGGATAAAGGACGAATTTAAAAAGACCTAGATGCCAATATGGGTAGTACTAAATAAGTTGTAACTGCTTTTATTACTTGTTGACTGATAGTTTTGATAAATTGCTGTAATTTGACTCACAAGTCTTATTTTTTTCTCAATGTTGTGATGATTACTTTTTATGACTTTTAGTAATATGAACTTAGATATTACACATTATTTATACTTTATTTCAGAAAGCTCAACTAATATCTATTTAATAAGATTTAACAAGCATATATAAGGAAATAAATATTAAATTTGGCTGTAAATGATAACCTGGGATTTTTAATAAAATATAGGTATAGGATTACTAGATTAGCCATAGTTTGTACTAGGCATAACTAGAGCATGTTAGTGTTTGATGTGCATTTTTAAGACTACTTTTTCCTGGGTTGACATAGAAAATAAATTTCTCATTTTATAACAGGGAATTCCATTATATTTGTAGAATTGTTATGAGCTGGTAATGTATAAAAGTCTATTAAAATCTATACCTTAATTTGAAGTAAGAAAATGCCTGAAATTCTAATACAAGAACAGCAATCCTGGGGGATTCTTGGTATTCTATTAGGGTGTCAATGAGGTCATAACTATTTGCATAATACCATCAAGACATTATTTGTCTCTTTCACTTTTTTACTTTTTCACACTTGTAGTGACAGTGGTGCAAAAGCAGTTGTGGGTGAAAAACTGCCAGGGCTGTAGTCTGTGTGAATCAGGGTAGTAGCAGCACCAAACTGTACTAGTAGTTATGGTATTCTTCACCATCATATACCTGAAATAAAATACACCAGTTTCACTTAAGAATGTCTATGACGAAGCAGGAAAATATTTTAAAAATCTTAACCTTTGTGTACACATTAAAAAAAATGGTAAGTATCTAATAAAACACTTTCATTACATTGCAAAACCTGGTGGTGGTTTTGAAGAAAAGCAGTTGTGCAGTTATTTGAGTTGTAAGCTGACCGAGGGGTACTTTTTGTTCATGGAATAACATTTTTTATTCAAACGAACTGTCAAAATGTTTTTTCATATTTGGCACACATTTTCTCACAAATGAATGAGGTTAATTTGTCATTTAAGGAAAAGAACTGACAGTGTTTGTTGCTGGTGATAAAATTGGAGTTTTTAAGAAAAAATTAGAATTTTGGAAGACTTGTATCACCTTGAGCTTGACCCCACTGCCCAGTACTTAAAAGAGTCTTTTAATAAGATTATAGATGATATTAACAAATGTGATATTTTGAAATAATACTATGAAATGTGTCAATGTTTGGAAGGTATGCATAACTCTGTGACCTAATGTTTTTTTAATGACCAATACATTGATGATAATTATCTTGCATGCATAACGATTCAAAGTGAAAGAGAACAATGGATTTTAATGTAATAGTTGGAAATGTTCATTAAGATTGTTTCAGATTTCACATGGCAACTAAGCTTTAAAAACTACCACTTGTAAATTTTGGTGTAGTATCAAAGAATATCTATGATTATCGGAAAATGCTATTAGATTATACTCCTTTCAACTATGTATATATGTGATGAGGCTGAATTTTCTTCATGTACTCAACCAAAATAACAAATTGCAAAAGATTGAGTGTAGAAGCAGATATGAGAATCCACTTATCTTCTATTAAGGCAGACAGATGAATATTTATAGAATAATACCATCCTTTTTGATAGGTTCTTTTGTTTTTGAAATATAGTTATTATTCATTAAAATAAGTTAACAGGTAATAGTTTTATAATTGTTAGATTTAAATTAATTGCTAAAATAAATCTTTTAAAAGTTTCAGTTTTAATTTTTGGTATGTTAAATATCAGTAGAAATAATTGATGTAAAAAAAAACTTTGGGATCCTGAATAATTTTTAATAGTGTAAAGAGATTTTGATAATTTGTGGTCTCAAGGAATCCACATATAATTTAGAAAGAGAGCATAGCTTTGTAATAAAAAATGTACATGTTTTGGCTTAAAGCAATATTTTCATTTGAAGTCTTTTTTAATTGGCAGTGTTAAAGTAGGTTTTACAGTTATCAGACTTTGTATTATTTTAATTCATATTATTCTGAAACTTTTGTAAACCTTCATTGTTATTCTATGTCTTTAAAATACAACAGGGGAAGCATAAAATGAAACAAAATACTATTTGCAAAGCTATCCAGTTTTTTTGTGGGCTTTAGTTTTTTTTTAGTTTACTATGGCTGGTTTCCTGAACAAACTAAATAAGGTATGAGAAGGCCAAAAAAGATTTTCTGTAACAATCAATGGGATATTCCTGGTATCTTACATATACAGAATGAATATTTCATATCTGAGTTAAATGGACAGAATTTTATTCTAAAAATGTATAATAGTAATAGTCCATTGCCATTTTGGAATGCATGTGACAGTTAATTCACTATAATGAGTTCCCTTTGCCTGTTAGTGGTAATTGTTTGTCATGTAACGTATGATGACCATATGGTTAGTGAGGTTTCTGATTTCTTTTTTTAATTCTATAAGCAGATAATCTCAGTGATACCTTGAAGAAGCTGAAGATAACAGCTGTTGACAGAACGGAGGATAGTTTAGAAGGATGCTTGGACTGTCTGCTTCAAGCCCTGGCTCAAAATAGTAAGTTTCATTATATTTACTCAAATGGCAAACAACAAAATCAGCTGTCATTCTGAAATTGGTATGGAGTTTATCACATAACTTGAATTCTTTTGAACTCTGTCCCTGAATACTGAGGTTGTTTTACATGTTCCATGCCCTTATCCCCCATAGCCACCCCCATGGTACCGAAAGCCAAGTTTATAGGCAGAAGAAAGGAGGAATTGATTGTTAGTGGTGACATTAATGCCAATCCCAGAGAGATGCCATTATTTCATTCCTAACAGATAAGCACCACAGTGGTTTTTCTTAACACCTATTCTTCAAAAAAAAGACTGTTTATATATAGGGAGATTGGGGAGGAGAAATAGAAGGGAGCCTAAAACACATTTTTTTCCTGACATTTTATGGCCACCTTTTTAATAATTTTATTTTAAAATAATGTGTATGCTTAGATTTAATTAGAAAGAATCATTAGCGGTCATCCAAAATCTCTTAAAATTAAAGTAAGCCTTGATCTTTAGTGGTATGGTAAATAATGCTGCAGATAATTAGACAACTTTTCATTGAGAAGCACATTGTATTGTTTTATTTGATCTACCTGTTGATTAATTTCTGTATTATGACTGTGAGTAGACGGGTACAGAATGATTTTCATTTGTTCCCTTAATTCTGCTTGGTCTTGCTATGGTTTGCACTATACTTGTTTTCAATTACTCCATCATCTTATCCTGGGACTACTTTCATAGCTGACAAAGAACTTAGGAGAAAAAAAAAAAAATGTATATATATATATATATATATATATATATATATTATTAAAAGTTTCAATTTCAAGCACTCAAAAGATGTATGTGTTATTTTTTTATTTTTTTAGTAAACTGGTTAGAAAACCTAGAGTAATTGATTATAGTACTTTTCATCAAAAAGCACATTTTAAAGCCAGCTTTGAAAATTCTTTTTCAGTAATTCTCTTTGTTTTTGAGATTATAACTCTGTCAAGCTATTTAATGTTAGGGATAACCCAGAAGAGTTGTTTAAAACAAGAATTCAGTAAGTGCTTCTGGATAAGGCTCACGGTGCTAACGAAGAAAGACAGGAATGGAGAGTGTCTAAGGCTGTGTTATCCACTGTAGTAGATACATGTGGTTATTTAAGTCTAAAAATCAAATTAAAAATTAAGTTCCTTAGTCTTACTTTTCAATATCTCTATTTGGCTAGTGACTACCTTATGAAGGATCACAGATATAAACTATTTCCATGATCACAGTAAGTTCTTTTGGATAGCACTGTTTAAAGAACCATGCGATGATGACCTGATTTTCACACACGTACTTAGTCTAAGTAAATTGAGTATCTCAAGTTCATTTTTTTGAAGAGTTGTTTTATTATAACATTTGTTTTTAATAGCCCAGTTTTTTGTTGTTGTTGTTTTTCTCTATTTAGAAAGAAGTAGAATTTTCTAAATGGGCCATTTGTTCAAGAACTGAAGGACTGGAGGTGATGTCCTTGGTGGAGGGTTGCTCAGTCCTCTCCTTGAAAGACTGGTAGACAGAGAGATGAAGAAGAGAAATGAAAAAGGGAAGGAAAAGTTTATAACTTTTTTAAAAAACAGATTCAAGAAACACTGAGAAGTATATAATTGTTGGATTAAATTTCAGACCCATTGCAGACTTACTCATCGAACTCATTTATTGAAAATGGTCTTGAAATTGTGAATCATGAAATACTAAAGCTAAACAGCCAAAAGATATTAATAAAAACAATAAACCCTACCATTACAACTGTTGACTCCCCAGGAAGATAACAAAAAGAATGTCTTTTAAGACTCTATATCAAAATTTGTGTTCTTCACATCTAAGACTATTGACACAAAAGATTTGATGTAAGGGAGTTCCTGCAGATAGATCCAGTCTTTCACTTAAGAGTGATGTCTATCATTGTTCAAGCACCTACTGTGTCCTCAGCACTGGACTTGGGACCACATCTGTTATCTTACTTTATCATTCCTATAGCTCATAAGGAGGTACTATCATCACCATTTAAAGGACAGGGAAACATCCTATAACCTTACTTACTTTGCTCTGGCAGAATCAGAGTTTGGATTTAATAAAAAATTACATTCTACATAAATTGCTACTTTTTTGCTGAGTTTACAGAATGTGAAAGTGTATGCAGAAGCTAGGTTTTAATATTAAATTTTTGTTTTTTCTTTAAAATAGTTTCAAATTGTTAGTATTAAAGAGGAAGATGATATTTAAATGTGTTTTTTTCCCCTTGAGCTATATAGACTGGTATATTTATTATATAGGTATTTATTGATATCTTTTATAAAATTAGCATCTGGCTTTTAAACAATAAAAAAGTAAAAATACCAGTAAGATGTTTATTTTCTACAGTTCTTACTTCCCTGAATAGAGTGATTATTCCATTGCTACTTCTGTCCTCTTAAGGGTAAAGTTATAAAACATATAACTTAGTTGAATCTGTGCTAGTTTTTGGTTTTGGTTTGTTGGGGGGTTTTTTGTTTGTTTTTTTAACACAGAGACCTTTTAGTTTCATAATTTTTCCTCACTGTCAGATGTTTTAACTAGAAATATCACTGCACCAGAATTGCGTCTCATTAAGAAACAGTTCTGCATTCTGAACAAGTATAAGGTGGTAATGTGTGTAATGGGAATCTAAACTTAAAGTTTTATTTTATAATCTACTAAGCTGTCATTAGAAAGGACATTACTGAAAGGAAAGAAATTACACTTTAAAAATTTTTACACTGTGGGAATTTAGTATATTTGAATTGTATATTACAAATGATTATAATCTGAAATTACAATATTTGATGTATGACTTCAGAGTGGTTGTCTTTTTATTGGGTAACATTAAATACAGTATATGTGTTAGATCTTATGAGATAAGGCTTAGAAAATTTGCATACTAATTAGATTTTATGGAAAACATTTTGTTTAATCAAACGTTTTGAGTAAATCTCTGATCTAAATGACTATTGAAGCATTCATTTACACGTATAAATACTTCAGATCTCAGTTTTAAAATGTTTTTAGTAAATATATGAAGGCTACTAGCCAAGAAATCAACCTCTATTTATTCTGGTCTCTGTTTTGATTTAGAGAATAATTAGAAGATTCTCAATAAATGCTTGTTGAATTGTAGTATGGTTACTCTATTTCATGCATGCTTATTTGAAAATTTAAAACAAATACACCACCTATTTTCATCTCTAAACATTAAGACAGAAATTGTCTTTAGATAGTATGACATCTAAATCACCTTGCAAGGCAAGCTATTAGCATAAATCAAAGGCCCAAAGGCAAGAAAAATTCACAGTCCATTTATTATAAAAATTCTATTCCATAGTAAGAGCATGGGGACCATGTTGCATTTCTGGGAGAACCACAAAACAGTGCCAGCACGATCACCAACACAGATTTCAATTCTTTTCCTGTGAGATTAGGCTGCTTTCCATTGCTCATTGCCTCATTTGCCTTTGTACTTTAACTTTGTTTAGTTAATTGCCTGGTTACAATCCCTGTTTCATACAAGAATCATGATTGTTTATTTTCTAGAGAACAGCCCTGTGAGAGAACACGTTTAGTTGTCTCTAAAGAAAAAAAATATTTTGTATCTAGTTCCGCATTTCTAACCTTATGTCATAATACTCACCTACCTGTTGAATTCTTAGGTTATTTCTTAGCCCTTGTTCTTTATTTTATTCACTATATTGCTTTTTGGCTCCCTTGTAGGCTATACTCCTAAGCATACCATACTATGCATACAAGCTGCTAATGTCGGTTACTCTATGAAGCTTCTCTAACAGTAAGAATTTTGTGTTATCATTTGCTTTTAGTCTGCTTTATGCCTTTAATATTTCTGAACAGACTTATCATCAGGTGCCTAAATTATTTCTTTATGAAGGGACTTTGAAACTTAGTATCAACTGTTTTTATGTTAAATCTGCAATCACTGAACTTGAAAGACTGCTGCTGTTATACTGGAAATGAAAAATTATTTCACTTAATCCTTTCATAGTAATACCTAGATTTCACTTTTTTATCCTAAGTTATCAAATGCACCACAGAAGTAGTATGTTTCCTTTGCAAACTGAATTCATTGTTGTTCACTTCTTCATTTATTTTTGTATCATGTGGCTCTTCTAGTTATTGTGTTTATTGTCCATGAGGGCGTATGACTGGTGCTAATCATAAATTACCAAAGGTTCAGTAATTTACTAAATAAATATAGTATTTGAAGAATAGAAGAGACTAGAGAAATGGTCAACTAAGAATACATTGACAAATCTTGATGAATTGAGACTCCTGGATTGCCATAGAATAGTGGTAGCCACCTAACTCTTAATTTTTTTCCCCACACATTCTCTAAAAATTCATACAGATCAACAAAGAGATCATATAAAACCATCTAACCATAATCTATTCCTTCAGCACACCCAGGAGACAGATTACAAACTTGAAATTATTTAGTAGAGAAGTAAATATACAAATCTAGTCTTCTCAGCTTCAGAGCCCATTATAGAGAGTGTTCAGTGAAGACTGCAGCGGCTAACATTTAAAAGGTGGGAGGTGGGACTGGCCGAGTGGCTCAGTTGGTTAAGAGTTCGCTCAAGAGTGTGAGCTCTGAGCAACAGGGTCGCCGGTTCGATTCCCGGCCCGAGCTGAACTGCCAACAGGTGGCAGGATGGCTCAGCTAAAAAAAAAATAAAATAAAATAAAATAAATTTGAGAAGTGAATGGATTGAAGCAGGAGTGATAATACACAATTAAAATTGCTTTTAGAAATAAAGACCTACTTTGATGAGAAAATACTAAGGTCTGGTCTTAGTTTAACTATTAAAGCATTCGCTATTGGGAAATCAAAAAGAAGAGACTTAAAAAAATCACAGGACCTTAGGCAACAGATCAGGAGAGTGCCCGTTTGGGGATGAAATTATTCTCCCTTATAGACTTGGTGGTTAAGAGAAAGAAGGAAGGAAGAGGGGCAAATTAAATGTTTTGTAGAAACAAGAAAACTATAAAATTAGAATACACACTAATAATCTCTTTGGTTTAAGTTCAAAAGAAGAAGCTGGAGCTTTTGAACTAAGAAACCTAGCTGTTCATCCCAAATATTTACTTTTACTTCATACAGCTCTTATTACTTAGTAAGGAAAATAAAAACAATGCACTGAATAGGAAATTGCAGATGATATACATACAAAGATGCTACAAGGAGCAAAGCAGAAAATAAGAATCAAAACATTTTACCTATTAAACGTTTTTCTCCTAAACCAACCATGAAGCAGTTATTAATAACAGACATAAGGATTAAGCATCCATAAGCCTTTGCAGATATGAAAAGGAAAAAATCCTCAAGTAAGAAATTCGGAAACTTGGAACCCAAATAGATAAATACCAGAAAGATGTGAACCCAAATAGATAAATACCTTCTAGAGTTGACTAGAAGACATTGAAGAAAAAGGCAAGATCATTCTAGAAATTAAGACTAAATTACAGGTTACCAAGGAAGAACAGAACTGACTGAAAAGTTAATTAGGAGCATTGAGGAAAATGGGCAGAAGAATGAAAACAAAGGATCAGAGAGAAAATTATTGATATAGATGATAGGCAGAAAGATCCAACATGCATGCAATTGGAGTCTTTAAGGAGGAAAAAAACAAACAAACAAACAATGAAACAGCTAATATTTAGAACTATGAACTTTTCTGAAATAAAGGAAGACCAGAAGCTACATGTTGAAAGGCCCTACCATGTACTTGCAAAAATTGACCTGGAATAGTCAACTCAAAGACATAGTTTAGTGAAATTTTAGGTTTAAAGGTAAATATAGGTACAAAGGAAAAATTCTCAGCACCTCTATACAAAAAGATCAAGTTATTTAAAAAGAAAAAAAAATCAGATTAGCATCAGACTTCTCAACAGCAATATACAGAGCAATTCAGTATCGGGGCAGTATTTTCAGAAAACTCAAGGAATAAGAATTGTATATTAAGCCAAGGTGCCCAGTAGGTATCAAGACTATAAAAAACATTGTTAAACTTGGAAGAACCCACGGAATACTATACTCATTAGCCTTCCAGAGGAATCTTCCAAACTCATGCTGTATTCATTCTCTTGATGGCTACTGAACATTTGAAATGAGGCTCGTCTGAATTTAGATACACTGCAAGTGTGAAATACTTACTAGATTTCAAAGACTTGTACCAAAAAAACAAAAAATATCTCATTAGTTTTTAAAATCTTGATTACTTATAGAATCTCATTTTTGAAATTTTGTAAAATATTTATTGATTTCAATTACAGCTTTATAGGCCATTATTCCTTGAATTGTGTGTGTTGGCTGGTTGAGGTAGGTTTAAGAGTTAAGTTAGGCCAGCCAGTATAATATGATGGAAAATGAAGTTTAGAAACAAAATCATCGCTCTTGTCAATAAAATATAATTGGGTTATTCATTGTAGGAGAGGACATTTTAAAAAGAGAACGCTTAAAATAATGAACCTTAAACTTATTACTCTGGGGTTAGATTCTAAGGAAGAAGCAGCATATATGCTCCCAGATATGTTCTATGTGCTTAGTCAAAAGCAGAAAGGAGTGTATATCCAAATATACTCATCATATCTAGGAGTTTGCAGAAAAGGGGTCATGGGGAGGCTTGATTGAATATGATTGAAGAATGAGAAAGACCATCTTTAAACCTCCCACAGGACATAAGAGTAATAACAGAAACAAGATATAACTGTGATACTAGGTGCTCTTTGCCTTCTGATATGCTTTTAAGCATATACTTCATAAGGGGCAAAAAAAAAAAAAGAAAAAGAAAAAAAAGTTCTTATTATGTGCAGTCTCCAGAAGGAGATAAGCCTCCATTGGTATTTATTTATTTATTTATTTAAGATTTTATTGGGGAATTGGGGGAGGGAACAGCGTTGGCGAATCGGGAAAGGGGAACAGACAAGTTGCTGTCCTTTTGTTCTTCAGTCTAGTTGTGGAGGACGTTGCTTCACTGGCCCATGTTGGTATTATGATCACTGAGTTCTTCCCGGGTGAGGCAGATTGGTCGCCGGCCGTTGGACAGCCGCTCACACTGGCTGCTGGTCACTCACGGTAGCTTAAGGCAGTCCACAGCAGCCCCACTGCAGTCTACGCCATCTCCAGCGACTCAGCAGCCCAGCTCCAGATCGAGGTGTTATTCACCACCTTAGCTGTAGAGGGCACAGTGTCACTGGCCCATGTGGGATCCGAACCGGCGGTCCTGCTGCTCAGAGCTCGCGCTCTCAAACCTACTCTTAACCAACGAGCCACTCAGCCGGCCCTCCATTGATATTTATAGTATGTGATTGAAACACTGCGGAAGATCTGGATTTTTTAACATTAGCTAATAAGTATTAACTATTCTTACTTCTAAAGCTTGCTAAATTTGAAAGACTTATGTTTCTAACAAAGAGTAAAATGTATAAGAGAAATGTGATTTGAAGTGATGCTATATGCCAAATATACTCTGAAAAAGACCTACCATCCTAAATATTTATAGTACCCATCAGTATTGACTTAACTATCATTGAGGACTACACTTTAAGTTATTGTTGAGGGTTTTTGCTGCTGTGTCTTCCTAACATTCTTTTTCAACAGGGTTCCATGTAGCTGTTGGTCTTCCATGGCCATGTACTTGATTGATGTTAACTGGTTCTCCAATCAAGTGAACACTTGCCTAATGTCCTGAATGTGCCCAAGAATACGAGGCTTGTAAATTGGCCTTTCAGTTGGTATAATGAATTGGAAATGAGTTAATATTAGTATCTGAATATGAATGATATGTATACTTTCAACAGAAATGTATAGTTTGGTATTTAAAGAAAAGCAGCCTAAATAATAATTAGATTACTTAAATTAGCCTGTTTTTAGTGTCTTTGCTGTGATTATAGATGTTTGGACCTGGATATGAAAGGTGTGGGCAGTATCATACTCCTTTTTATCTCCTATGTACTTGATAGTCCATGACGATTGTTTCTTCTGGAAAGCTTTCTTACATGACCCAAATGCTTTCACTTTTACTTCTTGTAATTCGCATTTCCTGAGTACCCATTTGGTATTGCAAAAGAAAGATCGCCATTAAGTAGACTTTGGAATCTATAAATGGATCATTTTTCCTAATAGAAGCGCCTACATAAAATATATGTATCTTGTTATTATAATTATTTGATTTTATTATGATCAATAATTTATTTTGACACGTAGTATAAGGTGAAAATCTAATTTTATTTTTTTCTAGACAGTCAATTTTCCCAGCACCATGTATCATTTAGCCTGTTCCTTATTAGTTGATGATGCTCCTTTTATCAGATAATAACTACTTAATGTAATTGGGCGAGTTAGGGGGTTTTATTTTATTCCATTAATCTGTGTCCATTATTGTGTTATAACCACAGTATTTTAACTATGGCAGTTTGATGGAGGAAATTTCTTAATTAATTTGTCTTTCAACAATTTTTATTTTCTTGGGTTTGTTATATCAGAGAAGTTTTAGAAATACTTTGTCACATTGCTGAAAAATACTATTGGAATTAGAATAAGCCATAAATTAATTTGGAAAGAACCAAAAGCTTCTTAATATTTTGTCTATCAATCTAAGAACACATATCTTCTTTTTTCAAGTCCACTTTTTATGTCTGTTAGATTGTGTAGTTGGTTCATATGCTTTCCATACATATCTTCTTTAAAGTATTCCTATGTATTTTACATTTTTTGGTTGTTGTTTCAAATGGATTTTTTCCCGATATAACTTTTAAGTGGTTATTGTTGGAGATCAATTTGTAAAGCTACATTGATTTTTCTGTTTTTATTTGTTTCCAACTACCTCCTGAACTCACTTAGTAGTAAAAATAATTTCTTTAGCTAGTTCTCTTAGGTTTTGCAATCAGAACATATACAAAGTAATATTTTTGTTTCCTTTCCTTTGTGACTATAGTTGACTGTTGTGTTGGCTTGAACCTCCAGCAAAATAGTAAATGACAGTGATATGAGTAGTATCTTATTTTAGTTTCTGATATTAATGGCAGCCCTTCTACTGCTTCACCAATTCAATATAACACCTCTTGATTTAATGGAAAAGCCATTTTTTGTGTCAAGAAAATAGTCTTAAAGAATGATTTTTTAAAAAATCAAGAGTGGGTACCTTTAAAACATAAATTTTTAGCCTAATCAAGTAACATTAAAAATAGTAAATATACACCATTTTTTATTATTTTAAGGTTTGTTTATAACAAAATTATTTTGGGGTAGCATTAATACTAGAGGAAGTTTTTTTAAGGATGGAAAATGCAACATAGTTTTACACTCTCAGAGTCAAGGTCATTTAGTGTGTTACTAAGGTTCAGTATAATTTATATCTTCCTTTGTGTTATTCAAGGATGGATATTTACCTAGTGGGAATTAATACTTAAAGAATAACTAAAATTAATAATATGAATTATATATTTTAGAATGAATGATTATCAAATGGTTCAATAAACACTACAAGAATTTTCTTAATGTAATAATATATAGCCCTCACAGATTTAAAACTATAGTTAGTAAAGCATTAATTTTTCTCCCAGAAAATTGTTTACAATTAGAGTCATATCATATTAACCTTTGAATTATGTGTATAGGTATACATTTAGATAGTATAGGTAGATAAATTTTTTGTTAGTTTGTTTATATTATTATACCCTGAATATGTAAGCTTGATTGCTTATGATTTTTTTTTTACTTTAATTTAGCTTTACATAGATTCCTCTTAGTGAATTTGTAGTGTCATATGAGTTTTGGTATTTCAGGATTTAATGAAGTAACAAATATAAACTCTTTTATAAATAAAAAAATTGTTTTAACTACTTAGTGTTAAAGACCATTTTAAAAGTTTGTAACATTTGACTTAAAGGAAAGAAGAAACACCAGCCAGAAAAGTAGGTAAATGAAGTAAATTCTTTTTTTTTTTGAGGTTTGATTTTGTATGAATCTTAATTCACAAAAATCTATAATTTATCTATTATTTTAAAACTAGAAGAGATGACATACCATGGGAATGTTTTATACCAAGTTAATACAAGCAAAATTATTTTACTTTCCATTGTTATTTATTGCAGTTTTCATTTTGAGTTATGAATGTATGTGAATATTAATGACCATCTGCAAAATTGTTGAAATAGGGAAAATAGTCATAACATTAAAGACAAAATAGAGAGTAAAAGATGAATCTTTGCTTGAAGCAGCCAAAGTAAGAGATCACTAGCCAGGGAATGGAAAGGTCCCAAATTAAGAAACACTTTTTAGAAGCACATTAAAAAGAAATTGAAGAAATGTATGCTAAGTCAGAAATATATCTTCCTAACTGAATATAAGATACTACATTATTTTCTATTTTCTGTACAATAAAATCTTGATGAAAAATACTAAGACCAAAAGTATTATGTGCCATATTCTTAACTACGTGTGGTTCATTGTCATGTTACTCTCTCAACAGATCACTAATAACTGAGTAAATGTGCATATTTCATGTTTTTAGTAAGGTAGATTTTAGGTATAATTTCCTGGGTAATATTCATATAATGGGCTGTATAATGCATAGACTCTTTATTCTCTATTTTTTAAGTTAATAGTGTTCAGTGCCTTCTGTTGTTGTTAACATTCACTTGGAAATTTAGGATGTTTTACCATCACTTACAAAACAATGCGTTATGTATTTCTTTGAGATTTAAGAAAGCTAGCACGTTTAGGTAGAGTCAAAGTCTTTTTTTCTGACTTTGTAGTTATACAAGGCTGTTGAAATAGCAGTAGAGAATATTGCACATCAATTTTTCATGTCTAGAGTAAAAAAAAAAAAACCTCCACTTACTGAGTTTGAGGAGACCCATTAGAATACTTACCAAGTATTCAGTTGAGTCTGTACTGCCATGATATGTCATACTGCTTTGGTTAAATGTTAAATACCTAGTTTAGAGTTAGACTCGGAACATTTTGTACAGCAATGTCATACTTTGTTGAGGTGAAGATTTAGACTGCACGTCTCCCCATCTTCAGGCCTCATTCATTCATATATTCAACACTGAGTGTTTATTTAGTATGTCCCAGACTATCTCCAAATAATGGCAGAAATTTAATCCCTTCCCTCAGAAGCTCATTATTTTTGTTAGAAACTGAAACGTAAGTGTAAAATTTTAATTTATCATAAGTGCTGTAATAGGGAGATGTTCAATGTCTGATAGGAGTATATGTATTTGATTTATTGTTAAATCAAAAGGAGTAACCATAAAAGAGTAAAAGGCCATAGGTAATTATGAGTTCAGTACATCAACTTTTAAAAATTACCCTCTTCAGTTGTTGACTGAATTATTTGAAAAATTACAGTTGACATACAATATTACATTAGCTTCCGGTACACAACATAGTGATTAGACACTTATATACCTTACTACAAAGTTATCACCATGATGCGTTATATATATCTTTGACAGATTACTAAATCTGGTAACCAGTACATAGTTGTTATGATATTATTAACTCTATGCCATACATACATGAACAAGAGATTTTAAGGAACTGGCTCTCACTCAGTTATGGAGCTGGCAAGTCCAAAGTTCGCAGGGTGGGTTGTCAGGCTGGAAACCAAAGAAAGAGCTGGTATTGCTGTCAAATTTGAAGGTGATCTGCTGACAGAATTACCTCTTGCTCATGGGGGGTAGAGCGGGAAGGGAGCATTGTTTGTTAAGGAGGTCAACCTTTTTTTCTACTCATGCCTTCAGCTGACTTGCAGAGGTCCACCCATATTATGGAGGGCATCCTGCTTTACTCAAATTCTGCAGATTTAACTGTTAATCTCATCCAAAAACAATCTCACAGAAACATCCCAAATAATGTTTGACCAAATATCTGAGCACTGTGGCTCAGCCATGTTGACACACAAAAGTAACCATCACAAATGGTATATATATTCTAACGTATCAAAATGGATTGTGTGGCATGATAGTTACATGTTGGGATAACTGTGAATAAGGAATGATGCCATTAGTATTAGTACTTGCTACACAAGAATCTATAACTGATTTTACTGAGGTTTTTCATGACCTGCTTTTTAACATTTCATGGTGATAAACCCCAAATCGAGGTTTGAAAAGGCAGAGTAATGGCATTGTTTTTTAGAGACATAAGGATTCAATGTCTAGGTGTTAGCACACAATGTTCTGTGAGGTAAGTTCATTTTAGATGCTTGTAGTTTTTTCTTCCCATAGTTAAGTGTTACACATCTTTTCTCATTGTACTAAAGGAGAAAACAGAATGTTTTCATTTGGCTCATCATAACTTAGTTGTGAATTGTTCATCTTTCTGATGTGTGCATGTGGGAGGGATAACATAAAGGCAAGGTAATTTTCTACAGTGATTTCTGAAGGTTTAAAGAACATTTTTGCATATGTTTGCTTTGAAAACATATCATCTAAGGCTTGATTAGCTTAATGAAAAGTGAAAAGCTTAGTCTCTGCATGATCTTGTGATTGGTAATTCTACAAAAGACTTTCATTCTTGATGAGAGAATTCTTAAAATATAAGACCATCTCCTTATAAGCTTGGTTCTTTTTTTTTTCTGTTAGAAGTAATTACAACTACTACAACATCAATAAGTGTAACTCATTTGCTCCATCTGTAGTATTTTATAACAGTTTTTACATTCCTCTATTTGAACTTATTTGAATGTGTATTACTTGTGTATCCCTTTTTCATTTATTTAGTTATAAAGTTCTTAAGGGCAGGGCAATTCTATTTGACTAGCATTAATTGGGTATCACCATGCATTGGTGGGTACCTTGTCCTGGAGAGTCTGGATAGACAAGTAATAGATACGTTTTAAAACAGTGTAATATGACACAGACATTATTCGGGAGCTCAGAAACACACACAGCTGATGGAATCATTCTACTTCTAAAAGATATGGCAGACTTGGTTCAAGAACCAACGCATCAAATGGAGGAAGCGGCAGCTACAAACTCAGCCAAGTCTATCACTAGAAGCACCAAACCAGATCATTTCCGTGAAGGAGGAGGAGAACCCTTTACCTGTAACTTCTATAAACATTCATCCCATCAGTCCCAGCATTTCGGATGCCAAGAACCATGAGCCACCTAAGCTTCTGGTATTGAGCAACCTGGAGGGGCTGGTGCCTCTGTGTGGAATGCAACACCAGATTCTCTGCCTCATGACCTCCAGCAGATATGTCTGGGGGACTCTGATCCTCCTTGGGCCTCCATTCCCTATGACTTAGATCAATTTGTAGAACTGTATGCCTTACCTGGGGATGATCATCCCAGCAGTCTAGATCAGTACCTTTTCCCTGGTGGAGGGGGCATGGTTGGCAATGATCTTCAGTGTGATGGCTGACACATCCACAGCTCCTGAGAAAGGTCTGGGATTCAGATCTTGCCAAACTGAGAGACAGTTCCAAAAACCTTCAATGGGTCGACTCCAGTCTACGCAGGTCAGAACTCAGGAGTTTATCTTTTTCTGTAAGAAAGGAATCCCTCTACCTTTCAGCAGTGCCTGAAATTTCTGTCCTTTGAGCTTTCTCATCCGAATTTCAATTTCAGGAGTCATCAGTGCCTTTGGAGAAAGCAGATACAGGGTAGTTTTCCTTGGGTCTTAGCTTGTCCTAATTGAGTTTAGCTCCATGAAAGCACCCCAACTAAAGTAAAAACCATGTAAAACAACAACAACAACAAAACAAAAAAACAGTGTAATACATTATATAATAGTGCTGATGACAAAGTGTTGGAGAAATAGTGCTGGATTCTACTCCTAGTTGTAAGTCTTTCAAAGCGTCATAGAAGGACTGACATTTCACTAGGGTCCTGATAGTTATTAAATAAGTGTTTTATAGATACACTGTTCTTCTTCTCCTCCTTCTACCTGCCTTCAAACTTTGGATAATACCAACCATCTATCTTTTCTACTTCTCAATTCTTATAGCCTTCAGCTACTGGCAAAAAAAAAAAAAAAGAAAAAAATCACCCAGTAGTATAGAATGTTGCTATTACAGATTTAGAGTCTCTAGCCTCAACTAGTAATGTTTTTACATATTCTTTCTTTGTAGAATATATTTTTCTGTTTTACTGCTTAGAATATGCTTTATTATCTTTCAAAGCTCAGCTCAAATGTTACCTTGTTTATGAAAACTTCATGATCTTCACAGAGCTGTGATGAGGCTATGTACATTGTACATTGCACATAACCTCCATGATGGTATCAGTCACATTGGGTTGTGATCATTTATTAAACTCTTTCTCTTCCTAGACAGCTCTTGGAGGATATGATTTGTATCCCCTTTATCTTATATTCCCAGCATAGTAGGGACTTAGTAAAAATACATTTTACTTGTATAATCTTATCCACTTCCAAATTTTCAACTACTAAATATGCTCTAACAACTTGAAAACAATTCAACACTGTGTGTGAGTATTTGGGGAGGGGGTGAGCAGGATCAGGGAACACTGGATTTTGAAAATACAGTGTACTTTACCCAGGTAATGTGAGGACCCAAGGATTGTGATGAGTATCCTGGTGATATTAACAGACTTCATGCTCCACGCTGTTACTTCCACCATGACATCTGATTGTATGCTTGAACCCCAATTCAAGCCACCCTAGGTAAATATCTTGCCTAGTCTAGCTTGGTCTCTAATACCTTCCATCCTAGTATGGACCTACAAAGGAACAGAGTACAGAAAATCATAGTTCTCTGTAGGAGATGAGGGTCTAGAAGAACAATGAATGATCAAGAATATGAAGCAGATGGAAGTCTATACTGGATTCAGTGCTTCTACATTAAGTCTGTTGTGTGGTTTTATCAACTTATTAAAACAATAAACTTCTTCACTAAGCTATAAACTCTTTGAGGGCAAGGTATGCATCTTGTTAGCCATTTGCCTAGCACATGGTAGATATTTATTAAGTATTTAATGCTGAGTCAGTGCATGAAATGAATCCAGCAATTTTCTTTTGAATAGTTATGAAACCCCCTCAAAAGTTAACAGTGTACTTGAATGTATGAGTAATGGTGATATCATACTCCCTCATTAGCATGTATGTTTCTTAAGGAAAGAAGTTTCTCAATAAATATGGTATACGTTTCCTCCCAGCTTTCATTTCATGATTTAATGTCTATTGGTTTACTGATAGCTCTTCAACATCATGTATATTTTAAGATCCATTATTTAATTACTGTTTTATCAACAATGATTAAATTCAACTCATATACTTATCCCCTTTTTCGGTAGATTATGGTTTTAGTTTAGGGTTGATGGATTTTGTTGTTGTATATTGAGAAAAGCTATTTGAAAAGTTTATACTTGATTCTCTTTTTTCAAAATGATTCAGTGTAGTTGTAGTGCTAGACATTTTTTTAAATAGCATTACCAGCTTTTTACCAACTAGCTCTTTAGCCATACCCTTGATGTTCTCAAACAAAAATAAAATAATTATTTATTGTCTTTTCAAAGTCTTTCATGACTTACTTTGTAACAATTATTATTTCACTTGACAGTCTTGTATATTATTATTCTTGAAGTGCTTTGGATTGGTATTTCTTCTATTCATTTCTCAGAATAGGAGTTTATTCTTCAGTCTCCCAAACACACACTTTTTAAAATGTTAAATTTCCTAATAATCTCTTATAGTCAACTACTCCAGTGTCACAGCCTATAACTTAGTCATTCTCCCTGTTAAAAACCTCTTCCAAAAACTTACATAAAATTATTGATTCTGTATCATTTCAGCATTTAGTCATCTGTTCTGAAGTGTTTTGTTTTTTTTAAACTTTGGAAAATTAACATCAAATTTATTCTTGATTAATAATATCTGTTTTTGCTTCCCCATTCTTAACCCTTTCTTGAGCCTCACTTGATAGCTTTGAATTTCTGTTCTCTAGGATTATACTTGAAAAGAAATTGTAATCTACTTTCACAAAACTTAAAACTTTTCAGCTTTACGTAAGCCAACATGCTTTTACTTGGATTTGCTTTCTCTTTCATTGAGTTTTTTTAGTAAAACAAATCACTACAGATCTTGATCAGGTCTTTGCTACTTTTATGCCCTGTGTCTATAGTATTTATTTTCTTTTTTTCTTTATTGTTACTTAAGGGTCTCTGCCCACCTCCTCCTGTTTTGTTTTGTTTTGTTTTTGAGTGAAATGACCGTCATCTCCATTCCCTAGGTTATCGGGTCCATCCACTGAAGTTCCTGTAGGCCTACCCCAATCAATACGTGGTGTGGCCTTCATCGGGCCAAACTCATTACTTCAGATTGGCTCTATTGGTGTGAACCATGTACTTTTGATCGTTTTTGTGTGGGGGAGAGGTGTGGGGAGAGAAAAGGTATTTGTGTTGCTTGCCTATAATACCTGTTATTTAAGCCATTTTTCTCCCATGATATGAACTAGTCTGATAAATGCCAATGCACAGAAAAGTGAGGGGACATCACAGAAGTGGAGCAGGAGCCCTGATGACAGCATTCATGAAGCTCAGTCTTCTTCTAGACTTATAATTATGTGAATTGTGAGCTAATAAACTCCTCTATTGGAGTATACTATAGTACAGTAGTTTCTGTTATTTGTGATATGTCCTGATATGTACTGATTTAAAATGGATTTTCTGTTTATAAAATAATGCAAGCATATTGTATACAATTTTGAAAATAGAAAAATAAATTTTTTTTTTAAGATTTTTTTTATTGGGGAATTGGGGGGATGGGAACAGTGCTAGGGAATTGGGGGAAGGGGAACAGACAAGTTGCTGTCCTTTTTGTTCTTCAGTCTAGTTGGTGGAGGACGTTGCTTCACTGGCCCAAG
>NW_017731707.1:522541-579559 GCF_001890085.2 Hipposideros armiger
CCCTCATATGTGGGATCCGAACCGGGGCCCTCTGGCGTCCCAAGCCAGTTCTTAACCATCACGCCACTCGGCCAGCCCGAAAAATAAATTTTTATTATAATTGCTTTATGTTATAAAATTTGAACCATGCTATGTAAACATAGGTTCCATTTTTAAAAACATATTTTTGAGCCTTCACCCATGATGTTAAATATTTTTTTAAATGATGTTTTAATGATTATATAATGTTCTTTTGGATGGCTAGATCACAAGAGGTGACATCTATTGTTGGACCTTTCTTAATTACATCTTAATTTACGATGATACTGTGAGCTATTAATATTTAACTGTTTCCTTTGGCCAAGATTACAGTAATGTCAAGTTTAAGTGGCTTCTTACCTTTTTTCCTTTTCTGTGTATCTTTTTGTTGTTTGTTTTTGTTTTCCTAGGAAAGTAGAGTAAATTTTGCATCACATTGATTTGTTTGCATAGAGTAGTATTTCCTTACGTTGTTTCCTGTGTCACTCTTTTTTTTTAAGATGCTCCATTAGAAAATAATTTGTTTATATGAAAAACAGTGTATAACCCTGTAGGCTTATGGTAAACATTAACAAATTAAGGACTTCAAAGAGTCCTACAGATGCTAAATCTCTTTAGCTTTGTTTACTTCATATTTTCCCCCAAGATATTTCACAGTAGGATGAAGACGGCTCTTTTACTGAAAATATTCCTTTACTGTGTTGTACTATATCCTCATTCTCTTAGAAAGTGAGCAAATCCACATGTACTTGTAGGGACCATTTTTTCAATAATGACTTTAACTTCTAGGTGAACAATTCTAGTTATATACTCTCCTTTTACCACAATCATTAACACAGTTCCTCCTGGTGTTTATTTTCTCAGTAAATATCTTTCTTTTATTTTTTAACCATACAACGCTTAATTTTTTGGCAACTACTTAATGACCTAGTTACTGGTAATTTTAAAGAATATAGTCAAACTAACAGGTCTCCGTGCTTATTCTAGTGTGTTGATTTCCAAACACATAACTTTTGTCACTCCCACAGCTCACATTATCCCTGGAAGTGAAATGACTGCAAGACTGTCAAAATCATTTATTGTAATTTTATAAAATGACTCACAACTTCATCTTTTAGTAAGACCTGTTTCTGATAGTGAGTCATTGTGTAAGATGGGTCTTTGTTTTGCTGTCTTTCTTTTCATGACTGCACGCATCCTTTTCTTTCCTGCGTCCCATATACCTTTTATTTCCTTAAAATCCTTAGTTGGGGGGTGGGGGGAAGGGTCTCATTGGTGAAAGAAATATTATTTTATCAATTTCCCCCTGCTCCACTTCATATACTTCCATTTTCTTTTACAAACATTAATTTCTCATTTGTCAGGCCCTTAACTCTAATCCTAGCATATTCCTCTTATGTGTTTTAAATCTTTTTAAAACCTGCTTCCCTTTGAGTGTACTCAGTTCTCTTTCTCTCCTTCAGTCACTGCCTCAATTTATCTATCTCAAAATACCATGCATCCCTTTATCACTCAGTTGCCTCACTGTAGTCCTTACTCCTGTAACATATGTGAAACGAAAAATTATTTTACATAATAGCTTGGCAAATCTGGTCAAAATATTTCCATGACCATATATCTTCTAAATAACAGTTATGATGGGAAAAGCATTGGACTAGGAATGAGGAAAATGATTCTTGTTCCTTTTCCTGTATGATCTTATCTTATGGCCTTATTTGTGATATGAAGAAAACAGAGCCTCTCAGGCCTATCTCACATGACCTGTTTTAAAAGCTAAGAGATAATATGTTTGAAAATGCTTTGAAATTTTTTTTTAAAGTGCTCTCAATATAAATATAGCATAGCATTGTTATGGTAGTCAGATATCAGTGAGGTACCTTTAAATGAGGACACTGTGAGCTGAATAAGAATTAGCTGAAGTGGTGGTGGTGGGGTGGGGTGGAGGGTGCGACATTTCTGAGAGGTATGAAATAAGATGATAAATTTGAGTTACTGTAAGTAATGCAGCATGGCAAGAGTGTTGGATGTCAATGGAGGAGCATCAGGAGATAGGGTGGGGAAGTATTATGGATGTGCTTGAATGCTTAGTTAAAAGTTATGGAGGATTATTTAGAGATTTAAAATGGGGAGTAACATAAAATTTGCATTTCCAGAAGTTTATTCTGGTATCTTTGTAGATGACAGGTATGGTGGGAGGGGGTGTGTGGCTAGACTTAGGGAGACTCTTGAGGAGGTTGTTGCACTTAACAAAGATTAGAACTAAGGACTTGGCATACCGTGAATGTAGAAAGGAAAGGATAGATATGTAAGATGCTAGTGAGATGGAATCCATGGAACTTAACATTCTGATTAAATGTGGGTGGTAGAAGGCATTTACTCAAAGAGAAAAATTTGTAGTCATTGTAGGGCCTCTAACTTAGATGGGTTTCCTACCTTTCACTGTGATAGAGACCAGAATGAATTTAAAGAGGATAAATTTGATTTGGGGAATGTTAAATTTGAGGTGTTTATGGTATATGAGAACAAATGTTTTATTTTCAGTTGGATAAAAGGAGAGAGAATTTGGGACTTGTCTCTGTGGCAGTAAAAGCAGCTTTGGGTTTAAATCAGATCACCTGGGCACAGGACCAGGTCTCTAGTTACACTGTATTCTAAAAATGTACTCCTTGAGAAATACATGGTTCCCCAGAAACAAGGCTACACCTGGCCCTTTGAGTCATAGTCTGGTCCTTGCAGTCAACCACAAATCTGAGTGTTCTCTTCAGAGTCTGTCCTAAGGATCCCCTGGACATGTACTATAAAGACACCAACCAGTTCTTTACTCTTCCCATCCATAACACTTCAAACATTTTTTATTATTTTAAAACAAGACTGTCAATTTATCCAAGTACATGTTTAATCTAAGAGAGTCACAGTAATAGCAGTCAGTATTTTTGTTTTTCTAACTTGGAGTTTATAATAAATCGGTTATCAAGTGCTTTTCATTATTTATCCTCATGAAACCTGTATGCTAACATAACATAATAAATTCTACTAATTGTAGTAGCATACCTGAAAACCCCTCCTGGTATTTAAAGTCAATTATTTTAATGTATTTACTTGGCAGCTTTGTTGGGAATCTTAGCCTTCCTCAAGCCATATCTTGAATTTTGAGTTCCCTCCCATTCTGCCTACTCCCTCCCTTCTGCCAGGTTATTGGGCTTGAGAAGTTCTGAGCCATGCTCTAAATTCTCCCCATATGGCACTGTAGCCTAGCTTCTTGATTTACTCTTGTTTCAAGTTCCTCTGACCCAATTGGCCACTTTTTCTTTCTGTTACTGGCAGTTTTGTGACAAAGCTGCCTGTTGCCATTGGGAGGTCAGGTGGCGTGTGGACATAGGACCGCAGGGACAGAATCAATGCTAGCAGCACTGCAAGGGCTACTGTGATGGATAGGGTTGCTGCAGTAGCTCCCATAGATATTATTTTAGAATAGCAATTGCCCATCATATATGGGTCTTTCAAAATTCAAGGACTGCCAGCCGCCTGTAATTTGTGGGCATACTCAAACATTTTTATGACCGCACCTAAATGTGAAGGGGGAGAAAGATATTGAATTGATTCCTACAGACATTTAAAAGGAGTGTAGATAAATGTCAATAGTAGTCTGGCTAAAGATAATGAAAAGCCTATCTTTTTTAAGGACGCCTCAGCATAGTGCCTGATTTTTTTTTACAAGTGGCCCTTCGTTTAGACCTGCGAACACTAACCTCTTACTCTCAATGCTCTTTTAAAATCATTTCAAGGGTAATCACAGATATCTGAGAACATCTTTTAGCTTCACAGATAAATATACATTTGAGGTGCAGTATAATGCCAGTGCCTAAAGTATATAAGAAATGAGACCGAAACTCGGTAATTATTTATTGAACAGGGGTGTTTTAGTGATAAGCAGCATTTGGTTCTTTGTTTTTGTGCCAAAGGAAAGAAGGTAGTTCCCAGACGTTTAATTTAAATTCTAAGCCTATGTAGAAATCCACATGCCAGCCGGAAAATAGAATTCCTGTTAGATCTTTATAAATTGTAAATCAGATGTATATGAGAAACCCAGATTATATTTATTCCTTTCATTTCTCTGACAATAGCATTAAAAAAATACTATTCCCAAATTCTTGATTCACCTTAGTATAACTATTCTCCTAATTCCTTGGGTTGTAATCTGTAGAAAGTCTTATCAGAGTACAAGAATTTTATCTTGTTTTCTTTTTTTTTCACCTTGCCCGTGACATTCAGCCCTGATGTTGAACCATTCTTTCAGTTATATTTAAATTGAGACATGCATGGGTGATTTGCAGTTAACTGCGCACCTCCACACACTCAAATGCCTCCGTGTCACATCTAATCATGATTCATGCCTTCTGCCACATACTCTTGCTCTCATTCCTGCACCAACAGATGGTGGGAGAAGACCCCTGGGGCACTGTGCCCCAGCATTCCAAGGTTGTACATCTTCTGGTAGCAATGGTCAGAAAAGGAAGGATTTTAATATGGCAAATTGGGTTCAGTTATTTTTGGGTTCTTGTTTTTTAAAAAAATTAATTAATGGAAATTTGGTGTCAGAGCTTCAGGTGGTACCGAGAAACTTATTTTTTAGTCCGTGAAACAAAATAAAAGCCAAAAGGCACATTATGTTTTATAAAGGGGCTTGCTGAAAAGGCTGCTGTGTTTATGTCCCATCATAGTACATTATGTTTGTAATAATCTGAATCCTAAGAGATATAGTAAGTGACAGCATACAAAAGGACAGGTTTCATCTATTTAAGCTTAAGTAAGTTTTCTGTTCTAAAAAATAACACCGGTGGTTACCAGATGACACACATATTGATTTGGTAGTTGAGTAGATTCTGAAGTTGCCATTTATGCTCTCTGGTTAGTATGATTGGTGACGTTAGGCAAATTTACTTCATCTTTCTAGGCTTCTATTTCTTCACCTAATAAATAAGATTGTTTTAAATTATCTCCAAAATATCCATTTTGTTATAGTACATAAAATGTAAGAAGCTACAATAGTACTAGTTATACGAAAATGAACAAGGCTTATTTAGGAAGAGGAAATGCATGGATGAAGTTTCAGCATTGATAATCTTGGTTATTTGATCTGTAGTATTAATGTCATGGATAAACATATATACACACACATACATACACACATATATAAACTAATTGCAAATGACTTTTTTAAAATAATAAATCCATGGAAGTATAGGTTTCCATATAATTTTCTATTGCGTCCACCATTTGACAACTCTAGATTCTTCTGACAACCTTAAGAGTGTTATGGTTCTTTAACCCAGAATCCTGGGTAGTCAAGCGGTACACAGAACAGTGGTTTTGAATTTTTTTTTTTTACCAGAGCCTATGATTAGAAATAATTTTACATATAGCAGGCATATACATACAGTTACACATGCACGTGCATTCATATAATTCAAATAACATTTCACTAACTGTGTTTTATCTTACTATGGGCAAAATTTTTTCTATTCTTTTGTTGTTGCAGGTGTTGTTAATTCCACTTCTCTTTACAAGAAATTGCTGGTCCTTGTTCACCAGTCCATTTCAGAGTTCCTAATGGATTGGGACCCACAGTTGGAAAAGCAGTGCACTGATCAGCACTTACTAAAGAAATACATTATTTTTTGTAGACTTTCTCAGATTATTCTATTAATAATGATTTTCCTAATCTCTTGATCACATCAGCTATTATTTACTTAACAAGATATCTTTAGAGTTCTCTCTTATTTGTATCTATATCCAAAGGATGTAAAAGATATAGAGAAACAATACATAGAAACAAATTGAAATAGAATATTTAATGAGCCAGTCTATCTTTAAACACATGCAATTCCTCTTCAGTGCCAAATAATCATTTTAAGTTTTATTTCCTTGTGCTTTTCTTTATTTGCATCATCATTCCTGGTGTTTTTATATTTTTTTTATTTTAATAGGTCATACTTTTCATAACAGATATGTGAAGTAGCTGGGTTTCATTGGAAGTTTCTTTATTTGTATTTTAAAAAGAAGGAAAGGAAAGAAGTAGGAGCCTTTTGAATTTCTGTGTCACCAAATCGAGTTCTGAATACCATGGCCGTATTGCTGTTTACTATTTCTCTTCATTAGTGGTGGTTTGAACAGCTGTATGAAAAACATAGTAATCATATGGAACTGTATACTTTCTTTTATCACTCCATATAAAATGATATAAGGTGAGCTTTTGCCCATTTAATTGCCATTTATTTTTTTAAATTGTGATAGCATGTAGGAAACCATAATTTCTACACACACACACACACACACACACACACACACACACACACACACACACGCCATTATAGAATTCAGAAGGGAAGGAGAAAAAAAAGCATTCCACTCTGAATAGACAGTGTTGGAACTAACAATGAAAAGTAAGTTTGGTATATGAATGGTATATTCAAAAGGGTTCCTTTATAATCTGACTGGAGATAGACACAAGATTGCATTACAGAGTGCTTTGTGCAGATAACTCAAAAGCAGCTGTGGAACTGAAGGTAATTTTATGTAAATACATACATTTGAATGTATACTGGGCAAATTCCTATTATGGATGGTGAAAATTCTTGAAGAATGTATTATATATAAAGTTGTCAGTGTTAGTTTTGAAGATTTTCATTGAAGCTCTTTGTATGGATCTCTTTCAGATTTGGAAACAAGTGAAAAAATCCAAGGAAGTGGAATACTTCAACTGTTTGCCAGTCTGTTGATTCCACAGTCTCCGTGCACAGCCAAAGTAGCTAACGTCATAGCAGAAGTAGCCAAAAATGGTGAGGTTTTCCTCAAGAACTTTTCTGCTGGGAACATCTTCAGTTTTACACCTTACTTGTCAGTATGTTTTATTAATTTATGTTTTAATTTTGTAGATTAGACATTTTTTATTTTTTCTATTTCTCTTTTCTTTGACCTTTTCCATGTAATTGTTTAAAATGACTATGATTGTAGTCATTCTGTTCATACAGTTCTCATTTGCTATTCCATTCCTTCAGGGTAGAATGAAAGGAAAGCGCTGCTAGTTCTTGTGGCACCTGTATGGTTTATTACTTTGGTTACAGGACTGTTGAGCTTGCCACTGAGTCATTCATCTTACTGTCTCAGGAGAACTTACCTTTGTCAGTGTATATATTGATTTGTGTTATACCCAGGTATGCTATTTATTTGTAGTCGGGCAATCCTACTGACATTGGCACTTGACTGCAACAGAGCAGTTGGACTGTGTGTTCTGTTTTCTGTCTTCACATTTTTCAAGTTTCCATGTAAGAATAGTCTGGAAAAACAACGATGACAGCAGAGCTTAGATGATGTGATAGTTAACCCACCCCGTTACATGGAGGTTCTATCTAATGAGAGATTCTTTGGAAGAATTCTATTGTAGAAATATTTGCCCATGATTTTAATTCAGCCAGTTTGAGAAATCCTTCTTTAGCAGTTTTTAAACATAAGGGAAGACCATACTGAATGTAATACCTTTAGCGTGCCTCAGTTTATCTGTTGATATTATTTTTAGGCCTTTTATTTTAGTAAGTTACAAATGTCATACCTTAAAGAGAAGAAATTTTAAAGTTCGGGCCTCATTTGTATCATCATTATGGCAGGTGGCATGGTAAAGTACCAGTAAAAGAACTTGTTCGTATGTGTGTTACCAAAAAGGAAATTGCCATGAAATTTTTCCATTTGTTTAGAGGTTCTCAAAATGCTTTTCAGGTATCAATGAGGTTTTCTATATTGGTAAATCATTGTTTGGTTGTTAACTGAAAACTGGCCATTGTTTGTAGGTCACAACTAAGCTATTGTATTTGTATTTTCACTATGCTATGCTTTGGATTCGAGCTGCTCATAAATATTCAGAGGTCTTGGAGTGTTTAGTGTACCTCAAGCAGATTTGAACTGCTCTGAATAGATTGTGATTTCCTTGGGACAAGAAAGAACTACTGAAGCAGATGATGTTTGAAAATGGAACCCTTCCAGATATGGTTTCTTAACCTAGAACAGGGGTTGGCAAACTTTTGAGATGGAAAAGACAATCCTGTTTCTCACAACAATTTAAAAATTATTCAAGAGCCATAAATATATTTTTACAAATAATGAAAATTTAAAGTAATATTATTACAAGTAATAATATTAATTATACCTTTATTAAAATAAGAAAAATTCATACATGTATATACCTAAAGAGCCACATGTGGCTCGCGAGCTGCAGTTTGCCAACCCCTGACTGACCTAGAAAAACCACTATCTGAATCTTCTTACATGCAAAGCAACTTGATTTTTAAGATCAAATAGTTTATTTTTAATCTCATTAGAATCACAGTAGAGATTTCCAGAAATCAATTTTTATCTTAAAATCTTTTCTCTTAAAATTAAGCACACACACTATAGCACAGATTCAGATCTTTGGATAGTACATATTTGTGAAATGGATTGCCGTTCCACAATCTTACTTAATAATATCAGTCCTCATAATAATTTGTCAGAATTTCATGATAACTTTGCTGCTAGAGGTTGGTTCTAGTAATAATCTAAGCAGAGGACAATTATGTTCTACAACATAATAATAGACTTTTTAACATTTATAGTTTTTAATCAGAGGATTTTTAGGGGCATGTCACTAACCTCTACTGGTTAAAATAAATGGGATACATTTCAATGGTTCTTTACTGCTTCATCACCACATTGTTTTTTTAAGTGACTGACTGAGAAAGTGGATTCGAGTCTTCTTTTTAAAACAAATATATCTCTTCAGAAATACAACAGAGTATATTAAATGGACTTCTTTTTCTTTTTGTTAGATACTTGACAATGTAAAACGATTTTAGAACCAGAGGACAAAAGAGATGGGAAGTTGATTTGTTCTTCTTCACTCTGCTGTGCACTTTATATAACTACACGGGAAAACTATTAGAATAGACTTCTTAGATTCTAATTAATCATAAAATATAATTTTGTTTAAATTTTCACATAAAAAAAGAAATAAATACAAATTAACACCCCTGACCGTGTGCTGATGTTCAAATCCAAAGGATTAGTAAGAGGTTCCATGGGCTGGTCTAATGTGGAAGCGTAACTATGACCAAAAATTACAGTAAAAATTTTTGATATCTTTCAAATAAAGTAGTTCCCTATATAATAGTTTTAAGACTAGTTTGAGGAAAGGAAAAATAAGCAAGACAGAAAGTATCCTGAATATTTTCTTTTTTTCGGAATTGTACTCACAAGTTATCTAATAATAATGATGATAAGTTCTTAAAACTAGGTGCTGTTATGTGCCTACATTGTGCCAGGTGTTATATAAATTATTTCAAATTCTCATAACAACCCCATATGAGAGAGGGTTATTTTATACACGTGAGAAAACAGAGAGATTTGCCTGTTTTCACACAGCTAGTATGTGATAGAGCTGGGATTCCGACACTTAAGTGATAGTAGTTGGAATTTGTGCTTCACCTTGTTTCCTCTTTTTTCACTTCTCTTCAGTAAATGAGATTTTATGATAGCCGTGGACAGTGTACCAGTGGTCTGAGTGCAGAGATAGCAGCATATGACCTGAAAGATTAGGCTGATAACTGAAGTTGAAAATATGTAAAAGCATACAACAGTTGAACCACTTTACATCTATCTATTCCTGCAAAACACTGGTTCCCTGCCTTGAACCAGCAGCATCAGAATCAGAGGAAGCTTGTTAGGTGCAAAATCTTGGACCCTCTCATCCAAACTTACTGACTCAGGAGCTCTAGGAGAAGAGCCCAGCCATCTGTTTTAACAAGTCTTCCAGGTGATTCTGATATCTGTAAAGCCTAGGAACCAGATCTCTGTCTAAAGTAATACGGAATCACTAGTTTGGATCAACAGTATGCTTTCCCCCTATCTACACTTTATCGTATTGTCAGTCCTTTCCACTTGAATGCTCTCAACAAAAGAGTGGAAGTATACACCCAGGATGGACTAGGGAGGGCACCACCAGAAACATGGAAGTATCCTGTTTTGTCTTGTAAATTTATTTATTTTACTTTTGCCCTCTACTCCATAGCAAGTATATGTTTATTTTTGTATAAAATATATGTATGCTCTAGAAAAATTGTTTAGTAATAAATTGAGATGTGAAAAAAATACACCATGTTGTCAGGTAGCTTAAAGTGTATCTTGACACTTCAGTGTTGGAAGCTTCAGTCATTTTATAAGAATTAGTTACACTTATCAGTGTTCTTTTTTAAAAGGCAGTACAAAGCATGAATGAAAAATGTCAATTCATAAAAGTCACTTTTTTAATATACATGTCTCAGTTTTCCTAAAGAAAAATAATTTTTCTAAAGAAAAAGTTAATTATAGGGAGATTGTTAGAGAAAATTCAAAACCGAATATATATTACTACTCAGCCTCACAAACGTTAAAGTAGACTAACACTCAGTGTTTCTCAGTGTTTTTATTTGGCTTATAGAGTTAAAAAGAGTTTTAATAATATACATTTTATTCTTTCAGGTAGCTGAAAATGGGATAGATTCATATATGTCAGGTTTTTAAATATTTGATAAGTAGACTTATAAAAAGCAGATTTTATAAATCTCAGTGTAATAAATAGAAAAAAAATTTGTGTTTTTTATCACAGGTTGTACTTTATGATGCTGCTGAATGAGTATGTAATTTACAAGGTTTGGGAAAGGATAAGCAAAACAGAAAGGAATTAACACTGGATTTAGAAAGAAATAGAAATATTCATTCAATCAGCAAGCAATTATTGAATATTTTGGTTGAAGTCCACACATTATACAAACACATATGAATTTCATCTTGTATAGACAGGCATATATATATTTACAAAAAATTAATAGTTCCTTGCCTTCTGTTGCCTAAAGGCTTCCACTGACTTTGATTTCTACTCACTGTCATTCTTTATATATCTTTGTTTTAGCTTCTTCCTAACAGTCCTTTTCTCCACCCTTCAAGAACTTTTCAGTTCTGGAGCTTAAATAGCCAAGAGAGAAGATCTGAGTTTTGTTTTTTTTTAGTTTGTCACCATTGCCCGTTTAGCAGATCTTTGAAATTAAACCATTTGATACGTTCTTGGTCAGCCTGTATATAGGCTGAACTTGAGTCAGAGTCCAACCAGCTGTGATCAGGTAACAGGTTCATGTGGTGTGAACTAGGGATGTATGTAGTGGGAACTCCTTTGAATAAGGATGACCCTGACAGCCATTCTGTACCTCTCCAAAATATTTTAGATAGATAGATACATAAATTGATAGGTAGATAATACATATTATTTTAAACATATTCCTGATAAATATAACAAAACCAATTTACCATAGGCTAATTTGATATAAAAATAGTTAAGTTCCTACTGCATCTTATCAACATTAAAACAAAACAGCATTGATCGAAACGATGTTATTTGAGGACCTGCTGTACTTTAATTATCAGGCTCATGGAAAGGCCATTACCAATGTTTCCATCATCACATGCTGCTTCCTAAGCACATCCAGTTCCTATAAGAAGATGGTGATAAACTAGGTATCATGAAGGTTAATTAAAATCCTTTTGGTTTGTGGCAGAGGCTACCAGCTAAGGAAAATATGACCCCACTCATTTTTGTGTACTTATTTCATGAAGTCTGTAGTCGGGTTGTAATGGAACTTTTGAACAGAAATGTACTCTTCAAATAGTAAGCCACCTCACACATTTTAATTGTAGGTATTTATTTTATTAAGGGACATGATTTATGCAATTTGTAGTCTTTAGGTTTTTAATTAAATATGTTTCTTATTTTCAGAATTTATGCGAACTCCATGTGTGGATGCTGGGTTGATTTCCCCACTGGTGCAGCTGCTACATAGCAAAGACCAGGAAGTGCTGCTTCAAACGGGCAGGGCTCTAGGAAACATATGCTACGATAGCCGTAAGTGTTCAAATATCAGTGGTACACTTATAAACTTTTCTTTAAGAATTATCATTTTCACACTAATTCTCTTTTAGTGTTAGCACTGTCTTTTTTAAGCTAAGACACTAACATGGGCTGGTATGACTTAGCTCTGCTTATTTAGCAGAACCGATGGAAATTTGGGCCATAGTGTTCTTATCTAAGAAGTTATAGGAAATGAATTCTTTTCCTCTGCTATCTGAAAATTTTATTTTCCAAGGAAAGTAAGTCAATTTCTAAGAAATTGGGCTGTTAATTAAATATATATGTATATCTTTTCTATTAGGTTTTATTAAAGTACTATCTTTGAATGAGAACATAGTTTTTTAGAGTTTCTACGTCTGTCCAAATACATTTTTAATTACTTGCAATTCAGTGAAACCATTCATAAAAACCATTATCTTCTCAAAAGCTAGATTGGCCTACTGCATCTACATTGACGCCATTCCTATTTGTCATAATGTCATTGTCATCCTCACCACTTTCTATAATACACTGTTCTGCTAGGCAAAGAGAAAGCAAGAACTTGGATGTGGGTATATTACAAAAATTTTACATTTTCTACTTTTACTTCCCCATATATATGTAAGCAAAATACAGAAAAATCTTGAGAATGTTTAATTTAATTAGGCTTATCCTGATTTTCCTTAGATTTCTATTTTCTGAGCCTAAATCACATATTTTATATTTTACCTTTAAAGTCTCCTAGGAATTTAGTTCCATTTGTTTAACTAAGATAATTTATTGCTTATTTTCCCCATTGAGTTTATAACTCACATGGAAGTGAAATTATATTTTGTTATAAACACAGAAGACAAAGCCCTTTTATAATAGGCAGTGCTTCCAAAGTGATTTGTGGATTATAAGCCAGGTATGTAATAAGGTCATAAACATATTCATTTATGATAAAAGAAAAATAGAAAAAAGGTTGAAACTACACCTTTCACTTTTAATTTGTCTATAGCAGTAGTGGTAAGCCTAGCCTCATTTATTCTCCTCTCCTTCCTTTTTCTGGAACATTAACTATTATGTGTGAGGACATGGATGTCTTAATATGAATTTTAACTTGCAGTTTCCAGTGACCATTACTGCTTATAAACGTACCTATCTGTTTCTTCATTCCTGTTGTTTTTATCCTAGGGTGTTAGCTTTATTTACAGAATTCTGATGCTTTATGTTTATAACTTTCCATCACCATATTTAGGTTTTTATTGAACACCATAGCTTATAATGTTAGCTTTCAAGAATGAAATATTTAATGTATATTTTATATATATTGATTTAAACAATATATATCATAAAGACCTCTGCAGAGTGATTGTCAAAGGTTGATGGCAGGTACTGGGAGAGCGTTGCACATTACTGGTTTTCTTCGTCTCCTTTTTTCTGTGTTTATTGTTAGAACTTAAAGCTATCAAAAGTATCCTTTAATCCTTGTTCAGTTTAGTTTTTCTTGGATTACACGTTGTTTGAACATAGAAGATATTATCTGTTTTGTGTACCTTTGTCTTAGAGTTTCACGTAATATTGGTAAAATGGAAGAAACATCCATGGTGATCTATTATTTCATAGTGTTATGGTTTTTATGAGCACAGAATAATTTTATTTCCTGTGTACTCTAAAGAACCTTGAAGTTAGAGTAATAAACGTCTAGTTAATCTGATTATAATTTTGATGAAACTGCAGTCCATTATTATAGTGTTTATCATATCTATTTACTCTCTTCGTATGAGGTATACAATCTGTGGAGGTGCTTTAGGCTATGAAATTAACTTTTTTTCATTTATTTATAACCACTTCATTCTCATTTAATTCAATGGAAATGATAGTTAAGTGGAAAATTAAGCATACTGAATACAGGCTATTTTTTATAATTTTAAACCTTATTTAAAGAAAATGAAGTTAGTAGTCTTAAAAAAATGAATGAATATAGGAAGTGATGGATTACTGTAAATAATGTAATAAAATGTGTCCGTTGTGCCCTGGTGTCTTATGCATCTAACATCCATAAGACTGTATGACTTCTTACCCTTTTATTTGAATTTAAAGCTTGGTGAATTTCTTAGTGATTTCTCCAGAATAATTGTAGGAAACATACATCTATGTTTGAATTACAAGGATAACGTAAAAGTCTGTAAATGTGATGCTGTGCGGTTGATTTGCAAATTTACTTGAAATGCATTTCTCATTATTTTTTATGACAATTGGGAATTTGAAAGAACTCAGAAATTAGATTTCTCTTTTTAAAAAGTAATGGATGTCTTCTACTTTAATTAATTAACCTTCTTCACTCTCGAGAATGTAATGCTTCATTCTTAAAAGGATAATAGAAAAATGTACATGAGATAGTCTCGTAAATACAAGAAGTATTTTTCTTACAAATAACATGTTTTAAAATTCACATTTGTGTTTTATTAAACATACCAGTCGGAAAATCAGTTTATTACATTTTGTAAAAGTACTCCAAATGAATAATTTTTTTAGTGTGGATTTATTCAGAATGATACTAGACTTATAATAGTTAGTAAAGGCAATATATACAGAAAGTACTATAAAGAATTCACTACTAGAGATAAAAATTTCAGAAATGTGTGCATATATTACAGGTTTTTACTTTGACACTTAAAAAGTAAAATATTTGCTAGCATATTCATTTAAATCTGTGGAAATCTTTTGAAAAAAGTAGGTCAGATTTCAGTTGTACCCGCTTTGATAGTGCCATTTTAGGAACTCTTCCTAATGGGAGGAAACTGTCTTATATAATCCTAATGTCAGGTAACAGACTGATGTGATGTAACTGCTAAATGGGACGGAGTAAGGCTTTGTTGCTAATGAATGTGTTTAATCCCAGTCTTCCTCTTGCATAGAGAGATGAAACAAACCACTGAGGGGGAACATATTTCGTTTAAAATGCCTGGTCGTTTTTCTGTTCTTCCAGAGAGCCTTTAAGGCACTTCAGTTATGGATTTCCCTTTAGAAGTATCCAAACAGACTTCTGATACAAGCAACATTTTAAAACTCTTGCTCTGTATCTTTGCCCAAAGAACTTTTTCTGAGAAGTTTGACATCTTTTAGATTAAAGAAGAGGAAAAAAAATTGTATTTCAATTTGGAAAGAAATAGGCAAAGCTGTGATGGGATATGCTAGGGAATATGATTTTAAGTAAAGAAAAATAGTATTAAATTTCAGAAATGAATACCTTTGGCCTGTTTAATTCTCCTTATATGGTAATCTTTGTAGAATCCCTCTCTTTCAGTGATAGTTTTGTTTATATAGCTGTGCACATTTTAAATTGCTGATACATTAAATGACCTTAGTGTATTTAAGAGCTTCATGTTAAAGTCCCAACCATTATTTATAATTCATAGGGATAAAACAATGATGGGACACTGAGTTTTTTTCTGTTTACAGATGTTACTACTTGAGATTAGGAAATCATTGATATTGAATATACTGGTTAAGAGTTATGTAGTAGGGGCTAGAAGAAAATGATTACATGATGTTAAATACATGTGCCTTTGTATACATCAGAAAGAATAATATACAATTCAAGTTAATACATGTTAAAATTAAATAAACATGCCTCTTTATAGAAATAAAATTAATGCTTGTTCTTATATAATTAGTCCTGTTATTGGAAAGATGCATACTTAAAGAAACATGATATACTATCTTATGAAGTGTGATCAGAAAATATGGTGAATGTTTAAATAAAGATTACAGTAAAATACATTGTCCCTCGCTTCAAACACACTTATCCCGTCATTCTTGACACTTTCTGAAGCAGTTCTGGAAGTCCTCTTTCATGAGTGTCTTCAGTTGCACTGTCATGGCTGCCATGATGTCCTGAATCATTTTGACTTTGGGGAAGAACCAGAAGTAGCACGATGCCAGATCCAGTGAATAAGGTGGATGAGGACACACCGTAATGTTTTTATTTGACAGAAATTACCCTACCAGAAGCGATGTGTTACACAGAGCCTTTCCATTGTGATCAAAACATACGGTGAATGCTGCCTGCTGCCCAGTGCCATCCAACGGAAAGGCAGGAATCTTCAGTACAGGAAGTGGCGCATCGAACCTTAGTAACAGTGTGTGACAAGTTTCAACTTGTTTGGTGCAGTCAGTCAAGCATGAGTTATGGTTGACAGAAAGTGTATTTTAAAGTGTGCTGTAAACCATGGATCATGAACAATACATTAACATGAAATGGGCAAACGGTTTCATCCTCCATCATGACAACATTCCATGTCACATAGTGCTTCTGGTACAGCAATTTCTGTCAAATAAAAACATTAAGGGGCAGGCCAAGTGGCTCAGTTGGTTAAGAGCTCGCTCAAGAGTGCAAGCTCTGAGCAACAGCAGTTCGATTCCCAGCCCGAGCTGAGCTGCCAACAGGTGGCAGGATGGCTCAGATAAAAAACAAACAAACAAATAAAAACATTAAAGTGTGTCCTGATCCACCTTATTCACCAGAGCTGGCACCATGTGACTTCTGACTCTTCCCCAAAGTCAAAATGACCATGAAAGGTAAACGTTATGAGTGGATTCAGGACATCAAGGCAGCCACAACAGTGAAACTAAAGACAAGAAAGAGGACTTCCAGAACCGTTTCAGAAAGTGGCAAGAACAATAGGATGGATAAGTGTGTTTGAACTGGGGTGGAGGGTGGGGAGTGAGGGGGGTTGGAGCAGTATTTTGAGTGGGATTAATGGCAGTGGGTCTTTTACTGTAATAATTACAGTAAAATAATTACAGTAAAATTCACCATATTGTTTGATCACACCTTGTATATGATACAAAGAAAATTGGATTCTTGCTCACTGATGAATAAGTAAATATTCAAAATGAGGCGGTAATCAGGCTTGCCAAAGCCAGTGTTCATAAAGTGAAATAAATATTGCTTATTTCATTGACTTCAAGTGTAAATAGAAAGGATGCCCAAATACATGCATGGACCTATTTGTATATTAGTGATTCAAACTATGCTACACTACTTTTATGTGATGGATGCAGAAAGAATTTATTGTTCTTACTGCAAATGCTGAAAAAGAATTAGCAATAATTCTATAATATTTTGTGATGTTAAATATGTATTAATGTAATACATGACTTGAAATTGCCTAAGTAATCAAAATATATTTACAGTTACAGTCAACAGGGAACTATTTATTTCTGGCATTTAAAATAAATGTTTCAGTGATATAAATTAGATTAAGCATTTGATTCATTATATTATTACAGTGTTTTGTGGGTCTCTATATATACTCTTGATTTTTTCAGTATTCAGTTTTAGAATTATCAACCACTATGTATATAAATAAGATTCTTCAACTCTCATCAATTAATCTGTTGTATTTTATAAATGGGTTTATTTTCAAAGTATATCATGTATATAAGAATAAACAACTACATAAAATTTACTTTTAAAGACAGTAATCATGGCTATTATCACATGAAAATTCTCCATCATAAAGATGTCCTACATACATAGTCATAGTTGGAAATAGATGTTGTTTTGTAACACTATCATAATCTCTAAAAAAGGTTCATACCCTTAAAGAGCTTTTAACATGGTGGAGAAGATAAAATGCACAAAGGAACAAATCTTGTGGACATTTAATCTTTCTGTATTTTAGTTTCCTCATTGGTAAAGTGAATTTGTGTGGATTAAAAAAGGTTTATACATAGGTGTACAATAGAAATTATGAACTTCTGTACAAAGGAAATATATAGCATTTATGTATGATCATTTGTCTTAGTTCATGCTGCTAAAACAATACCATAGACTAGGTGGCTTAAACCACCATTTATTTTTCACAGTTCTGGAGGCTGAGAAATCCAACCAAAGTCAAGGCACCATTAGATTCAGTATCTGGTGAGGGCACTCTTCCTGGTTTGCCCATGTCCTTCTCTTTGTATCCTCACGTGGCAGAAAGAGAAGAGAGAGAAGAAGCAAGCTCCTCTCCTTATAAAGGCACTAACACCACTCATGAGGGTTCTACCTGCATGCTCTAATTACCTTGTAATACCATCACAGGAGTTAGGATATCAACATAGGAATTTGGAAGGGACACAAGCATTCAATTCATAACATCTATTATTTCTAAAAAATATGCTGTGACATAATGTAATACATTCACTAACATATGTAAGATATTTTAAATAATTAGGGCCAAAAGCCATATAAGGAGAGGCAAAAATAAATCTAGTAATAATCAAGGATAATACAATAATGTACTTACCGTAGTTAGCACTAATTTAATTTGTGCTGCTAGGCAGCCAAGGTTAAAAAAAAAAAAAAAAGCAACTTTGGTATGCTATGTACTTTTTACTTTATGCTAAAGAGAAATATTCTAGTTCTTCAAACAAAAAATTGTTGAGACAAGTTCTCAAAGAGATTTATCATCAGGATATCATTAGCTCCTTAGATGATTTAGTCACATCTCTCTTAAAATATGCAAAAATATGCAAAGGCTGGCAGTAGAGACAGCGTCTTCAATAATGGTTCTATAAAAATTGCCCAGATATTCTCCATATGATTGTTTCTCATACTAATCTTCAACAGAATCCAAGAAATAATAATGAGTACTTTTTGACACTGTAGCTCAAATGTGTTGTTTTCTGGAAGTTGAACTTGCTTCAGGCATGCAACTTAAAAACTTGAAGTTTTAACTTGAATATATTTCCTAGTTTATTTGAAACCAAAATGCAATTCTACTTAGCATTCATTATTACCCACTCAATTTTTGTTTTCTATAATGTATTCAAGTTCTGTTTTCTGAGACTGCGAAAATGCTTATCTTTGATTTGCATGAAAGTGAATAATTAAAAATACCACATATTGATGGTGGTTACATTAATCTAGGTGATAAAATTGCTTAGAACCATACATGCCCACACACATACACAAGTGTATATAAAGACTGATGAAATCTGAATAAGGTCTGTAGATTATATCAATGTCAACTTCCTTGTTTTGCTATTATATTAGAACTATGTAAATGTTACCATTGGAGCAAGCTGAATGGAGGGTGCATGGGATCTTTCTGTATGATATATTACCTGTGAGCCTCTCATTTCAAAATAAAAAGTTTAAAAAGCTCCTCATATCCAAGAAGCATATATATTCTCTCATCTGCTTGAGGAGGTGAGGAGAAAAGAGATACATATATAATATAAATACATACTTATATACATATACACATACATATAAAAATTTTTAAGTATGACCCACAACAATAATTTTTTTTATTTACTGGGTTTGTGCAATTAAAGTGGAGGACAAAATTGCCTCTATTTTTTTCTCCCTTCAAATTTGACTTTCAGGAGAAAAAAAATCAACAAAAATTTGACAACCCTAAAATAAGATTTAGGGAGAGGGAATTCATACTTTTGGGACCTTCATCAGAACAGGTAATCAACAGGTAATAACTTACTAGCTTCTGCCTTCTACCCAACTCTTTATTGTAATAGGTTAGACATTAGCATTCCTAGTCTCAGGAGAATTTCTATGTTGGCCACAAGATTCTACTTCAGGTGAGATTTCTGGTTAGTCAGAATCAGCCTGGAAGTAGTTTATAATTTACTTTTGTTCTAGAAAACCAGTGCCAATATGTGAGAGGAAAAACGGTGTTGCTGATCATCACTTCTGTTTCATTGTCCAAAAGTGTCTTCTATATTTAAGGAAGTTATAGTGAATTAAAGGTAATGAAGCATGTGTATCAATAAGTAAAAAATAAGATACTCTATGATAAATGCTATAAGAGGATACACAATATAATTCTTGGAGGGAGCTCGTTTGTGTTTGAGCTCACCCAGTGATGTTCATAGAAAAGGAAACATTTAATCTGTATAGAATTTGGACTTGTGGAGAGGTTAAGAGATTTTTCAGGCGCACAGAAAAGCATTTTAAAAGGTGGATAATATAGTGGAGAGATATGTCTGGAACCTGTATTGGAGAAGGGGTTGTACAATGGGGAGCCATTGAAGGTATCTGAGTGCAAGACTTAAGTGCTTAAATTGATACCATACAGAAAGTTAACTGGAAAGAGACGTACATTATAAGGTAGGCAGACACGCATAACAAGTAGTATGCATCTGAAATGCTTAAAGAACTTTTTCAAAATATTTTATGGCCACAAACTAGAACCCATAAATCAAAATCTCTGAGGCTAGAATCCAACCTATCATATATATTCTGCAAAAGCTCCCTATGTGTTTTTAATGCACATTCCTACTTAAAAAACATTGGACAGTGGACTAAATGAAGAATAACCAATTAAGAAGGTTTCCTCCCCCCACCACCCCCTAAACTTGAAGAACAAATGAAAGAGAACAGGAAGGAAGAGGGTGTGTGTGTGTAAGAATCCAAGAAGATAATCAGGTAAGAGGAGGGAGTCCATGAGTCCAGAATTTAAATCTGGATAATACCAACAATAGAAATACTGAGATCTCAACCAAGTGGATATGTTTGGAGGCATGCTGAATGTTAAGTACTGTTACCACAATGGGATTCATGCACTTAAAATGATGGTTGACCCATGGAAATAAATGTTTGAAGGAAAGCGTGAGGAAAACAACCACATTTAGGGTGTAGAAGAAATGAGGGAGCTTGTGAAGAAGCACTGAAAGTGTTAAGACAAATTTATTATTTTGGATTCTGAAGAGTGGAGTAGTAAACAGTACCAAGTACCGCCAAGAACAAAAAGATGCTGAATTTTGATTATTTGATCAACAGACATTCATGTTTTAAAAACATCTTTGAGCCTGGTGGAGAAGGAAGTAAACTTTTCAAGAGGTATGGTGTATAGTGAGGAAGTGAAGGGGAAGTATTAACTTTTTAGAAGTTTAATGAGAAAAGAAGAGACAATAATAGTTTGAGGCAAGGATAGCAATGTAAGAGTAATACAGAGTAGTGGGGACAGGAACATATTCGTTGGGCTAGGACCCTGTGGACAAGGACAGAGTACATTTCCTAGAGGGATAATTGATGGAGAAAGTTCATAGATGAAAAAAGAAGAAATGAAATCATGAACCCAAGTAAACAGGGTTGGAATGGGAAAAGATATTTTTGCCTAAGAGGTAAATAACAGAAGATAGATGAAAGTGTGAAAAAAATTGAAGGTAGTAGAGAATGCAGTCAAGAGTTTCTGGGAAGATGGCATCAAAAGTGAAGAAAAGAAGCCCCTCCCAAAGCCAAAGCCAAACCAAAGGCTTTGAAGGCAAAGAAATCAGTGCTGAAAGGCGCCCACAACCACAAAAAAAGAAGATCCACATGTCTGTCACCCATTGTCTGAAGGCCCAAGATACTTCAGCTCTGAAGGCAGTCCAAATATCCTCGGAAGAGTGCCCCCTGGAAAAACAGCTTGACCACCATGCCATCAGCAAGTTCCCCCTAACTACCAAGTCAGCCATGAGGAAGATAGAAGACAATATACAGTACTTGTGTTCATTGTGGATGGATGTGAATGCCAGCAAGCACCAGATCAAACAGGCTGTGAAGAAGCTCTGTGACATTGACATGGCCAAGGTCAACACCCTGATCAGGCCTGATGGAGAGAAGCAGGCATATGTTCGACTGGTTCCTGACTATGAAGCTTTGGATGTTGCCAACAAAATTGGGATCATCTAAGTGGAGTCCAGCTGGCTAATTCTAAATACAAAATTTGTTCACTGTTAAAAAAAAAAGTTTCTGGCATGGCCTCCATCTTCCCAATAAACTAGAAGTCAGCAGCAGGGTGATAGAAACTTGTGGTGTGGGAGAGAAGTTCAGAATTGGGGCTGTGGGGCATGTTATGGGCAGTCATGAAGATACAATTTTTTTAAATAACCAAATGGCAGTGGCAGCTTACTGTAGTTGTTGTGGTTAGAACTTCTGTTGTGCACTTAAAATGCATGCAGGCTAAGGAGTTATTTTGTACTGTGATGGGTGGACAGGAAAGAGCCACTGAAAATTATTTGCAATTGATATTTTCAGTTCCATAGAAGTATATATTGGATTGTCGGAAAAGTCATGATACATTTTTGCAATGAACAACAGAAAAATACATCATGACTTTTCCAACAACCCAATAACTTGGATTGGAATGGGAAGAAAAGTGAGGCAGAGGAAGCCATTATAGTAGGCCAAGTGTCATGTGGTAAATACTTACTGGAGCAGAGAATGAAATTAAAATGTGAAGTGAGATCGGATTGTTTATTATCAGTTTGCATGGTTCTTGCATAGTACTGTACCAGGTTTAAGCCATGTTAAATACTTTAACCCTTTGGATCATTTACTCTTTGAGGAACTATGATCTGTCCATTTTTGTACTTGATATCACATTCAAATCCCTCTTATTAAAATGATGTTTTAAAATCTAAGCCTGTATCTATTTTTACCTTAATAAAAATTGTAGAGCAAAGAGCACATTATGTAGTGCTTTTCTCCAATGCTTGATTAGTTTCCAACTATGTTTAAAAAGTTAATGCCTTGTTAAAGAGATGGAATAATAAAAAAAATTTTAAAAAGAGATGGAATAATAGTTTCAAGTAGTTGTTACCAATTTTATAGATGTGAAAGTAGAGGCAACTTGTGAGGGAGCATTGCACATTGCAAATATTAGATATTTCTTGAATTCAATAAAAAGCCATTTATGGTTACCAAATTATTATTTATTTATTTTATTTTATTTATTTATTTTTTTTTTTGGTCCCTTGAATACCTGGTTTCCTCCTAGTCATTGCAATAAAAGCCTTTGGAATTTTCCTTTCCTGATTAGCAAGACTTAGCTAGGGTGGGAAAAGTCTAATTATAAAACTGCAAAAATAAGATTTTTTTTTTGGTTTTTCACCTAATTTCACCTGTTAAAGATGAAGTCAAATTTAGATCCCTTAAACATAAAACTAGTCTGCTCATTGAAACCCTGTCAATACATATTATACTCTGCTCTTAATTATGTTGATTTTATTTTTCCGTTTTTATTCTTTGTAACCAAGCTGAAGTATTAAGAATTTTCTTTGTTTTTAATCAAAGTTGTCCATTACAACTTGGGAGTGTTTTCCTTGGCTGGGAGGAAATATAAAAAATAAATACTATTTAAAGGTGAATAATTCACATTCTTCCTGCTTAATCGAATAAATGAGGTACAAATGTTTGTACCTTTCAAGTTAAATTCTAAATTGTAACTATATATACATGTATAGAGACATATACACGCATATACATATAGTCTAGCATGATTTCTTTTAAGTATGAAATGGTTTGATACAAAAGCATCTTGTATAGTTAAAATAATTGGAATAAGATTTTTTTTTTTAAGATTTTTTTATTGGGGAATTGGGGGGATGGGAACAGCACTGGGGAATTGGGGGAAGGGGAACAGACAAGTTGTTGTCATTTTGTTCTTCAGTCTAGTTGTGGAGGACGTTGCTTCACTGGCCCAAGTTGGCACCATCATTGCGCTCTTCCCGGGTGAGGCAGATCAGTCGCCGGCTTCTGGACGGCCGCACACTGCGGCTGCTGGCCGCTCACGCTGGTTGCTGGCTACACACGGTAGCCCATGGCAACCCACTGCAGCAGGGGCTGCAGCCTATACCATCGCCAGCGACTTATGGCAGCCCAGCTCCAAGTTGAGCTGTTGTTCAGCATCTTAGCTGTAGAGGGCAGTGTCACTGGCGCTCATATGTGGGATCCGAACTGGGGCCCTCTGGCGTCCCAAGCCAGTTCTTAACCATTGTGCCATTCGGCAGGCCCAAGATTTAATTTTTATCTTGAGTAATTGGACTAATAAATTGTAGCAATAAATTATGTATGTTGTTGCCTGAATGCTGTTCAGAAGTGATTTGAGGTAATTTTATGGAAATAATCGAATTCAGTAACTTACTTGTTTATAACTGCAGATACTCAATGTTCTACTAATAAAATGATAGTATAAAGACGTAGGGAATAGAGTAACTTTCATGATTTCTTTAGCAAATGTATGGTGATTTATGAATGCTCTATTATATAAAGGCTTTTTGAAAAAAGAATTGTCAAACAATTTTGACTGATGTGCGAAATCTATTAGACTACAGAAATTAATACTACTATCAGCAGGTGCACCAAAGCTGTGCCCATCAAATGCCACTCTGTGACCTAATTTTAAACTGCACCTGTGGAACTAGTCCTTTCCTCTCCTGATCCTGCATTATAAATGTAAATAATAAATACATTTGGAGTTTTCCTTCATAAAGGCAAAATTTAAACCTGAATATAATACAATGCACAAATTTGTAAGATTTATGCTTCTCTTTTGAAATATGTGTATTTAACAGTCATGGTGGTTTTTTTCATCATGACTCATTTTTGTAATTTCACTGATGTATTATTTATAGCTTTTGCTTTTGTATCTAGTCTTTCATGCATTTTACCTGCACCTGGATCATGAATAACTTGTTTTTTAAATTTCAGTAAAGATGTTGATGGGTTCAAATTTTTCTCTTGAATGCTTAAAACATTTGAATATGTCTAAAGTACATAATAGAAATTCATTATTTTGGCAGAATTATAAGGGGAAATGTAAGTATCAGAATTTAATTTTCTTCCCCAGTAGATTTCATAAATATCTTTTGACTTCATCTTGAAAAACACTGTAGGTATGTCTGTTCACCATTACCCTGCTCCAGAAAAATAAAATAGCACTTGGCAAAATGAAAAGCAGTGTATTTAATGAGAATATTTATATTATCCACATCAGAATAGCCAATATGTCTGACTTACAAAAAATATGATGTTCTTCTTAATGATTTAGGTCATTGTCATACCAACTTTTTTTTCATGCACCCACAACAGAAATAGGATTATAGTTTTTGCAGACTACTTTGGGGAGTATGAGGACCCTCTTTTTAATATCAAAAATAATTGTGCCCTTCCAAGGTTATATATAGCTCACATACAGTAATGCTTGTACTTATAAAATGTATTTATTAGGAAAATAAATTTATACCATATAGATTCAAAGGTTAGAATTTCTGTGTTGGAGGATAAATTTTTATCATTTGCAGTGTTTATTTTAAATCCAGTATTATGATGCTGTGGATTGCAAATCAAAATCAAGAGACATTCCACCATGGTAAAACAATAAACTAACAAAGATTTAACTAGTTGAATCTTCCTTTTAATCAGCCTTCTATACAACATAGGAAAAAAATCTATCTCTACTATGTGGGTTAAAATTAGAAACATACTTTTATGTCATTGAAGACATGTATTTATGTTCCTGCCTGTAGAAAATCTCTGTATCTACACCATGGGTCATATGGTTTGAGTGTTTTTTTCCAGTAGTAATGGTGGTTAAATCCCAGGAAATTCTTACTCTGTGTGTTTATATTCTTTGGTGTGTGTGTGTGTAATATTTTAATAAAAAATATTGTTGAGCCCATTGTGTTCAGGACACTGTGCCAGGTGATGGGATAATAGAGGAAAAAAGAGCGAGCCCCTATCCTTATGGGACTTTCACAGGAAGAGATAGATAATAAATAAACACCATAAAAAGAAGATATTTACAGGTTGTGATCATTGGTATCAAGGGAATAAACAATGTGATGTAATGGAGAATATCTGAAGGTGAAGAAGGTTTTCTCTGAGGATGTTATTAGAGCTGAAGTCTTAAAAATGAGAATGAACTATTTAGAGAGAAGAATATTCCTTATAGAAGTGTAGCTGTTACAAAGCCCTGTGAAGAAAGAACTTGGTATGTTCAAGGAATAGAAAAGAGACTAAGCTATATGAGGTGCAATGAACAGGGAGAGTGTTGTGCAGTAAAGTGGAAGAAATAAACAACACCTAGATCATAGCATGCCATGTGGACCATCCTAGAGTAATGAGAAGCCATCAACGGGGAATCTGATTTAGATTTTACAAACATCACTCTTGGAGCTGCATGGAAAGTGGGTTGAGAATAGTGGAAGTTAAAAGTTAAGTATGGAAGCATGGAGACCAATTCTAAGACTGGAAGTAGTCCAGACAAGAGATAGTGGCAACTTGGATTATGGTAATGGTAGTGAGGATGGAGAACATCAGGAGAATTTGGGAAGTATTTAGAGTTGTAGATGAATCAGGAATGAGAATAAGGGAGAAATCAAGAGTGATTCGATTTGGGACTTGAGTAACTGGGAAAAGAATAGGACAGTTCACTGATGTAGGGACAAACAAAGGTGGTTGTGTTTTTCTGAGTTTTGTTATTGCTGCCTGTTTTTGCTTGTTTGTTGGGGTCCTTAGTAATTCTGAGATTCTTAATCGAGATATGTAAACCTGGAGCTGGGCTGCCGGGAGTCGCCAGCGACAGCATAGGCTGCAGCCCCTGTGGCAGTGGGTTGCCATGGGCTACCGTGTGTAGCCAGCAGCCAGCATGAGCGGCCGTCCAGAAGCCGGCGACTGATCTGCCTCGCCCGGGAAGAGCGCAATGATGGTGCCAACTTGGGCCAGTGAAGCAACGTCCTCCACAACTAGACTGAAGAACAAAACGACAGCAACTTGTCTGTTCCCCTTCCCCCAATTCCCCAGCACTGTTCCCATCCCCCAATAAAAATCTTTTAAAAAAAAAATTGTTCAGCTCTTAGAATTGCAGATATAAGAATATGTTCTAATAATTTAGTGAAAGCTAACTCTAAACCTACATTTTGTTTAATCTGTTAAAAATCATCAAAATAAATATCACCTAATTGAAAGAAACTGGTGCAGAACCAAGTGATGAAGGAAAAGCTTTTTATATTTTCCAAATTTTAAACTTGATGTAAAAAAATATATGTATGTATAAACATGCTTTACCATGTTTGACTTCTTTATTCTTGTAATTTTTTCTAAATGTAGAGGAATGTAAGAAATACTGACTTAGGGCCGGCCGAGTGGCTCAGTTGGTTAAGAGCTCGCTCAAGAGTTTGAGCTCTGATCAACAGCGGTTCGAGTCCAGCCTGAGCTGAGCAGCCGCTGAGCTGCCAACAGGTAGCAGGATGGCTCAGCTAAAAAAAAAAAGAACAAGAAATACTGACTTACCTTTTTGTTCATTGGGAAATAAAGGACACTTTGATTTCATCAGGATTCTTAGTAAAACTAAGAAATCTGAGCGTTTTACTGTTCTCAGTAAACCAACACAGGTAAATCCATTGATTTTTCAGACAAATATCTATTTCTTTGTACTGTTTTCTCTGCATGCAAGGTATAATAAAAATTAAAACTCTACTGTCCTTACTATTGTCTTTAATTAATTCTTCCTTTCTGGGGATAAAGAGTGATAGAAAGGAATTTATACATATCTTACATAGTTTAATAAATATTTTAAATTTAGTTTTGTTCAACTTTTACTGATTAGTACACCTTTTAAAATTTCTCTAATTTATTGAAATAGCAAAATGAGCTTTTCTACTTAATAGTGCTCTAACTTAAAATTTTTTCTCATACTGGGCTTTAAATGAAATAAATTGGGGTTTAAAGCAGAAAAATGATAGTAACATGTCAAATACGCAGCAGAAAAAAATTCCTCAGTGACCTGGAAAACCATCTTAAAATAAGCAGTGATAAGAAACAGGTTTTTTCCTTTGGACAGTTTGTCATTTGAGTGAACACCAGCTGATTTTTTTTTTCCCTTTCTTTTCCACATAATATAGTATGGGTCAGTTAATAAGTATTTCATATGCATTATTCATAACACCTTATCTTTGTTAGATTAGGTCAATATTATGTAGTGCTTTATAATAAAGTAAAGAAAGAAATGGAAATTTGCCAAATCATTTTTGTTCATTTTGGTATATATTTCAGGAAGCCGTAACTAAATGAAAATCATAGAAAATTTTTTAAAAAGCAATTTGATGTTAAAATTGACTAACAACCAGGCCTCCAAGTGAAAACATTTTATGATTTCTGAGAGTGGGATAAATTACATCATTCTTTCATGAAGGTCTTGTTGCCTTTTTCCTCTTCATAGTTCTGAATAACTGTGACATAATCATTTCCAGAATTTTATTTATTACACCTTATTTCTTTTAGCCGTGCGTGCGTGCCTGCGTGTGTGTGTGTGTGTGTGTGTGTGTGTGTGTGTGTGTGTGTGTGTGTAAGTAATGCAAACTAGTCTATGGTGACAGAAAAGTGGTTATCTGGGGCCAGAGGCATGAGGAATCTTTTGACTGTGATGAAATGTTTGGTCTCAATCTTGATTATTTTGGTGGTTTCTGAGGTATACAGAAAGATCTATCAAAACTCATTAGTTACACATTTTAAATTTATGTAGTTTGTTTTATAGAATTTTTCCTCAGTAGAGTTAATAAGGAAGGGAATCCATTGGAATCTAAACAAAAAAGTACACTTTTTTCACATAATAAATGCAAATAAGGGCTTGAAAGACAACCTGGGAAGTGTGACCATGAATCTTTTTCTAACTCCTCCAAGTAAAACTAATTTCTTTAATTGCACTTCTGTTGTACTCTGAAAACTTAATTGTGTTTACTAAAATATTTTCCTTCTACTTCTGTCTCCTTAACTGTGAATTAGTTACCTTTGTGTGTTCCTCCGACCTAGCTCAATATGGGCACCCCCAAAAAAAGTTTGATAAAGAAAGGAGAATGAATGCTAATTTGGTCACAGATGTTGAAATAACCTTGACTAGCTGATTATGCAATGTATATCATTAAGAAAATATTACTTTTATTAAATAAAGTTTAACTTAGATTACTGGTGAGCTAAAGAAAACAATTTTGCTGTATAAATCTGTTATGGATTCATAATTTATAGATCTTACATGAATATATATATATATATTCCAGAGTTTCACTGGAATAGAAACTCTGTGAAAGCAAGGCCTCTCACAGTCCTGTTTATTTCATACATTTTGATGATTGGTTGATGGTTGCTTACACAGTTGGGATTGTTATGTCTTCTTAACATCACGTAATGTCCTGCTTTATCCCTGTAATATTGCTTGTTCTGTCATATACTGTGTCTGATAATATAAGACACAACAAATTTTCCTTTGATTAGTGTGTTTACATGACATAACTTTTGCCATTCTTTTATTTTTAACTTGAATGTTTGTATATTTAAAGTAGGTTGTTTGTAGATAGTATAGTTGGGTCTTGCTATTTATCCAATCTGACCATCTCTACCTTTAAAGTGGGATGTTTAGACCATATGTGTTTAATGTGACTTTTATGCGGTTGGCCTAAAATCTATTATCTTGCTAGCCGTTTCCTGATTGTCCAAACTATTCTTGGTTCCTCTTCCCATTTTCTTCTGCCTGCTTTTGGGAAAAAAAAAGGGTAATTTTTATTTCTCTCATCTACATTATTGGCTTGTTAGTTATATCTTTAATTTTTTAGTGGTTGCTGTGCGGTTAGCAATATATATCTTTAACTTATCACAGTTTACCTTTAAATATTATATCATATATAGTTTAATTACCTTACAATTGTATTCTTCAATTCTTCTCTCCCATCTAGTGGAGCAGTCAGAACACATAAAACATTTATCAGTTAAGTTCGCCATCTTATATGGGCATGGCTTGTGGCATTCTGAAACAATTACAATAGTAACATCAAAGATCTCTTATTGCAGATCACCATAACAAATATAATGATACTGAAAAAGTTTGATATAATTCGAGAGTTACCAAAATGTGATACAGAGACACAAAGTGAACAAATGCTGTTGGAACAATGACTCCAAAAGACTTTTTTGACACAGGGTTGCCACAAACCTTTAAATTGTAAAACATGCAATATCTGCAAAGCGCAGTAAAATGAGGTATGCCTGTTTGTCATGTATTTTGTTGTTACATATGGTAGAAACCCCACAATATATTGTTAATTTTACTTTAGACAGTTATCTTTAAAATTAATTTAGAAGAAAAACCTTTTTATATTTACTTTCATTTTTATCATTTTCACTGTTCTTTCTTTGAATAGATCCAGATTTTTATGTTGTATTGTACATGTTCTGCCTGAAAAACTTTTTTAAACTTTTTTTTTATAACAGATTTGCTGTCAGTGAATTCTCTCAGCTTTTATTAGTTTCAAAATTTCTTTACTTCACCTTAACTATTGAAAGATATTTTCACTGGGTATGGAATCCTTGGTTGACAGGATTATTTTTTCCCCCATACCTCAAAGATGTCTTTCCATTGTCTTCAAGCTTGCATAGTTTTGGATGAGAAGTCTGCTGTATTTTTTTTGTTGTTGTTATTCCAAATATAAATATTGTGGGTTTCTTTTTTCCCCTCTGCTGCCTTCAGGAAATTCCCTTTTTTTCTTAGATTTTTCAGCAGCTTTGATATTTGGTGTGTATTTTTATTTTCTTGTCTTTGAAAGAGTTCCCTAAACATCATAGATTTGTGGCATGATATCTTTCATTATTTTTGGAAAATTCTCAGCAATTACTTTTTAAATGTTTTTTTCTACCCTCTTCTCTATGTCTTCTTTTTCTGGAATTCTCATTATACTTATATTAGACCATTTACTATTTTCTCTCAGCTCTCAGGTGCTGTGGGTTTTCCACCCCCAACTCTTTTGTCTGTGTTAGTGTTTTAATATGTGTTGACCTATAAGTTCACTGAGTTTCCCCTTGGTTTTGTTGAGTCTACTTATTCAACCTGTTAAAATAATTCTTTGACATTGTGTTTTCATTTCTAGCATTTCCACTTAACTCTTTATAGTTTCTATTTTGCTGCAAAATTCCACATCTGCTCATGGATATTATTTACCTTTTCCACTAAATCCTTTAACAAATTAATTATAGTTATTTTAAAGTCCCTATCTGACAGTTCTAACACCTGAGTCACTTATGAGTCTTGTTCTAATGACTCATCTTTTGACAGTGGATTATTTTTTCCTCCCTTTTTAAAATTCATCTCTTGATTTTTTATTGAGTAATGGACATTGTGTGTAGAAAAACTAGAGATTGACATTAACAGCATTTAATCTCTGGAAATAAGCATACTTCCTTTTATTTCAGGAAATAGTATAGGGTAGAGGTCCAGCCAATCTAGTCAGAAGTTGAACTCGATTCACATTTGCTGTTGCTAACTTTACTTCAGTTCAGTAGTCTTCAAAATCCTTCAGTAGCAGGTTCTTATTACCTTGTGCTTAGAATAGGGGTGCTGGAGGACTTCTTTTAGTGTTCCTGCTTTCTATTCGGCTTTTAGCCATCTATGCATGCCTGAAGCACAGAGGAATTCTCTTCTCCCAACAGTAGACTACTGTTGACAACTGCCATGCATAGCATCCATCACTATTACTATTAGTCTATGGATCAGAAACCCATTTCTAAACATTTTGATACTAACTAGAAAAAACTCAAAGATAGCAGATTAAGTAATAAGGGTAAAAAACAGTAGTTTTCCATTGGCTATGCCTATGTCACAGTTTGCTGTGTGTGATTAATTTATTGATTAACTTGAGTCCTGTATTATACTTGAGATATATTTTTAGTGATCTGAGAACCATAATTCCTGTGAGAGTTGTAAAATCTAAATATATAGTAAAGGCTTACTTAAATTTCAAAAACTGATTTTTGGTTTTAAAAAAATTATGAAACTTGAATATTTCACATTGTTTATGTGAAGGAGTATATTAATTTCCTAGGGATGCTATAACAATGTACCACAAACTGTGTGGTTTAAAACAGCAGAAATGTATTGTTTTACAGTTGTGGAGGCTGTAAGTCCAAAATCAAGGTGTCAGTGGGGCCATGCTTTCTCTGAAGCCTATAGATGAGGAGGCTTTTTTTTGCTTCTTCCTAGCTTCTGTGGCCTCAGTAATTCCTTGGTTTGTGACAGCAAACTCTAATTTCTGCCTTTGTATTCTTCCTTTGTGTTTTTACATCTTCACATGGCATTCTCCTCTTTGCATCTCTCTCTTATAAAAAAAAGGATACCAATTATATTGGTGTCAGGACCCCAGCCTACTCCTTTATAACCTCACCTTAACTACACTTAACACCACTTAACTTCGGGGATATGTTCTGAGAAATGGGTCATTAGGTGATTTAGTTGTGCTAACATCAAAGAAGTGTACTTACACAAACCTAGATGGTATAGCCTACCACTGTAATTAATTGCGTGTGCTCTATTTTTATACGATTGGCAGCACAGTAGGTTTGTTTCCATTAGCGTCACCACAAACACATGAATAATGCATTGATTACAACGTTACAACATCACTAGGTGACAGGAATTGCTTAGCTCCATTGTACTCTTATAGGACCACCATCATATATGTGGTCTGTTGTTGACTAAAACATCATTATGTGGCACATGACTGTAATCACATCTGCAATGACCCTGTTTCCAAGTAAGGTCACATTCTGAGGAACTAGGGCTAGGAGTTGAACATATATTTTGGGGGAACACAATTTCACCCATATTACAGGAATAATGTCTGTCTCAGAAGCATACTCCTATATCAGTAACATCTCAAACAGATAAAAATATGAAACTACTGAATCTGAAAAGACAGGCAAAGAATATACTCACAAATAAATCTCCATGTCATGAATTTGTGATTTAACTTTTTAGGAAAAGTTTTGATGTTTGATTCTTTTCCAATTCAGGTAACTTTATTTTATTTTATTTTATTTTTTATTTTTATTTTTTAGCTGAGCCATCCTGCTACCTGTTGGCAGCTCAGCGGCTGCTCAGCTCGGGCTGGACTTGAACTGCTGTTGCTCAGAGCTCAAACTCTTGAGCGAGCTCTTAACCAACTGAGCCACTCGGCCGGCCCCTAGGTAACTTTAAAGATAGCAATTTTTAAAATCACATTTTAATGAAAATATTAGATTGTCGGAAAAGTCATGACGTATTTTTTTCTGTTTTTCACTGCAAAAATGCGTCATGCCTTTTCCGACAACCTGATATTTACAAGCTCTATCTGCTGCTTACTTTTATTATTCACATAGAATTCTGGTAAATTAAGTAATTCAGTCATTTCCTTAACTCAGTAATGGAATAGTTGGGGAATTTTCAGTAATATTTTTTATTTAACTTTCCAAATCATCTGAATTTCAAAAGACATGTGGCTGGCATACACTGAGAACTAATGAGCTCTATGAAGTTTAAAATCTAGGATTCTACTCTCAGTTATAGTGTGGTACGGACTAAAAAGACCCAGTCGTATTTGTGTCCCTATACTTAAAATGAATCTAAGTTACTTTTCATATTGTTTTGAAATCCTTGCTCAGAATACATTATACATGTTCAAATTCTATCACAATAAAGTATTTGTTCTTAGAGGTTAAACAGTGGCGGAGTAGTGGAAACTAAAGGAAAAACCAGGAGGAGCTTGATTAAAATACATTTTATGACGGCACCTTTGTAATGTTATCACTGTTTGCAAACTAATACTAGTAAGGACTTCAGTTATAATTGTTTTGACTTTAAGCATCTATTCTGGATCATCTTTCTGTTCACTAAGGAAAAGCATGTCAAAATTATGATTTCTAGACAGTGTAATATTTTAGAACTCAGCAGGAAAGTATTAGGAACTCAGCTTTACAGTTTGGCTTGTAAAAAGAATTTCTGACTTATTTGTCATTAGTCTTTAAAGTATCTAGTAATAGTTACTTGGGAAAAATAAAAATAAGTACCTCAGTTATAATGATTGAAAACTAAAGCAGCAAAATTCAAGGGTTTTTTTAATGTGTAAACGCACACAGCATGTATTAAGTACTTCTATGTGCACAACACGGACACGGTAGAAATGAATAGGAGTGTCAGATCTAAAAAGACATGCAGTCTCTGCTTCTGCTTCCCCTTTTCTAGATCAGGAAACGGACATCAACAGAGATTAAGAGCTCTCCTATGGTCAAACTTAACAAAACCCCAAATCTGGAGACCATGTTATAGCTATTTTATAAGTTATTACTTCTGTGATAGTACAGTTCTTTCTAATATTAAAATCTACCTTACCTCATTGAAATTCTTAAGTTAACATTTCAAATTTTACGTAACAAAGAAATTCTACTTCTCATTGCAACAACCAAGGCTAGTCCCAGAATTTCATCATTAGGTGGTCTTTCCATTCAGGTCCTCAGAAACCTTAGCTTATGGACATATCTACAACTTCCTTTACTTGAAGAGAAACATCTCACCTTCTGTTGAAAATAAATCTTCTCACTTTTCATCACCCTTAATTAGCTGTAATTGAACTTAAATTACAGTATGAGTTACTGAAAATAATTGGGAAAAGATGCATGTATAATTCTACATCAAATAGTGGAGCAGGTGAAAAAAGTGAGGAAGAGTGTATCTTCTATAGATGTCTTCTGCTTTCTCTCTGAAGTAGGAATCATGGCTTCGGTTAAGAACGCGGAGATTAAGAAAGGAAGAGCTTTAGAAAGCTGTGGTTATTTGGATGGGTCATCATGGACAACGCGATGGGGACGTGGGAAAAGATTGTGCAGCACAGTTTGAGGGCTTGTCCATGTTTATAAGGCCTATAACTTGACAAAGTTAAAAGATTGTATAAATTTGTTCATTCTTTACTCTGCTTCTAAATATTGTTCTTTAAAGCACATCCTCCAGGAGTTTTAGAAATTTCTCATCTCAAAATGGATCTCAATGAATATATGACTCTCCATGAATTTTGATATGGATATAAAAATTGTGATTGTCATATGCCTCATTAAGGTCTTACCAATTAAATAATAAATAGATTTTGTCTAATGACTTCTATTTGGTTGCATTTCGGGCAGACAGCTTTTATATAATATAGATTGATCTTAATAGTTAAGTTCATGGATACCCTAAAAAGATTTTTTGGGGAAAGATACCAGAAAACTTTTCAGAGATGAATCTTCTAAAACAGATTCTCATTTATACCAGTGCCACGCTGTTGTCTTGCTGAACTTAATGGCACAGGTATTTCAATATTCCTTTTTCAGTGTTTAAAGAGGGAACATGGAATTAGAATTCAGATTTCCCAAGTTTTCGTTCACAATGCTGATATTTAGTCATAATTACTTTAAGCAAAGTCTGAGTTGAAATGTAAGAAAAAATAAATATGGTTTATAAGTTGTCTTCTGAATTCACTTATCAGAGCATTATTTCTAAAGTACATTTACAATAAAAGTTGTCTGTATCTATCTGCTCACTGCCGTAGCCTTCATTTTGGCCATCAGTAACCTTAAAAAGCCTTTGTCCCTTTATGCTCCATACCATCGTTAATTATGCCAAACACCCTAGCACTTACTGTAGTGTGTGTGCGTGTAGCCTATCTACAGCCAACATCGTTAATTAACACCTGCAAAGCCTTATGTGCAGGTGCTTTTATAGAAACCAGAGAGAGAGGCAGTGCACAAATCCATGACACTTTAGAATGTTAAAGGAAACTCTTTATTTGCTTCAACTTCTTTGAAAAACACAAAAGATAATTTATTCAAAAGTATCTCTGCACACATATATTTTTCTCCTGTTCCTCAATATAAATTCTTAACAAAATTTAGATGAAAGCGTATTAATATGATCAGCTCCTGCTGTTTATTTCTCTCATGTAGTCATAATTCTCTGGGGTGCTACATCATAATTATCACCACAGTAACCGTTGCTGATGTCACAAAGGGATTATTCCTTTTGGTGGGAAAGAAGTAGTTTGACCAGATGAATCCATAGGAACCAAGATCCTGTTGTTATACAAATAATTAAAGGGTGGAAGGAAAACTAAGATAGGCATTTGAGCATAATTCTTTTAAAATCGATTTTTAAAATTTGTATTTTATACGGAGAATTTCTGAGAAGAAATATGAAAAAGGTGATGTTTAAACCACAAAAGTGGAAGATAGCATGTAGGTTATAAACTTTTAAATAATAAATTAGTATTTTGAAAATTTTATTTTGGATAAATTGAACCATTGCAGATTATGGGCCTCTTTTATATCCAACACCATGCTGCCTCTCCAATTTTCCTCCCTAGGCTTTTCAAAGATTTGAGCCTTCTAACTTCTCTTTTGAGAAAACTGGTGATGATAGAAATGATAAAAACAATGTATTTGCTGATGCTGCTATAAGGCTTTTCTATAAGCATGAATATTAAAAAGTTCCAGAATTGTGCTCCAGTCATACTATTACATAGGTTTTATAGCCAGTTTCTAATTGCTACTCGGCTCTTTTTACATTTTTTTCTTTCAAATTCTAATATCTATGTATGCATCTGATTTTCTCTCTTTCTCTGCCTCCCTCCTTAAATTGAACTGCTGTGGGGTTTTTTGGCTTCGTTTGGTTTGGTTTGGTTTGGTTTTCATATACATGCTGTATACCTTTGAAACTCAATTAACTGCCTTATTGAATGTACAGAAAAGTGACTCATCAGTGACCTGCTCCTGTATATTCTGGTTCAACCTCCTGTATAAATAGGTTCAACTTCACCCATCAGATTGCCTAAACTTTAAAAATCAAATAACACCCAAGTGGTGGTGACGGGTTGAGCAGCAGGAGCTCACACATTTTGGAAATGTACGCTGGTTTTAGAGTTATGGTATTAGTTCGTCGGAGAAGTCATGACGCATTTTTGCAACGAAAAACATAGAAAAATATGTCATGACTTTTCCGACAGCCCAATATTATCTAGAAAGTAGAATAAGTACATGAACCAACAATACTATCTATGAATTATAAATAATAGCCCAAACCTAGAAACAACCCAAGTAATAATCAGCAAAAGAACAAATTGTGATGTGTTCATACTATTAATATTATACAGCAAGGAAGCATATAACAGAGTAGATGAATTTTACAAACATAACATTGAATGTAAGAAGATAGGCATAAAAGAATAAGTACAACATGATTTCATTCAAATACAGTTCAAAAGCAAACAAAGCTAAACCATGTGGTGGTGGTTAAAACAAAGAAAAGCACGCACATACACACGCTCACATTCATCCTGAAAGTGAATGTAATTTACCAAAATCTAGCCAAAGGCCCCATTGATTTAGTAAATACTGAGTGCCTACTATGTAGTAGGCATTTGCTGCCCGCAAGGAGGGACAGCCTATTTGGGGAAACATACAACTAAACCTGAAATTAGGAGACACTAATGTGTTACAATATTTGTATTCAGTGGTACTTTTAGGTCTGTTCCTCAACCTTAGCTGATAACTTGTACCTGATAATAAAATACCAACTTGGTTACAAGTTTTACTGCTTCCTGCCTTTGGCTACTGAAGAGTAATAGAAGTACAGTATCTCTGTAGATTTAAAGCCCTCTTGGTCCAAGTGTGAAGAAAGATCATACTTGTGCTGGAAACGACTTTGTGTGGCAGGTCATCATCAAGGAATGTAGCACAGCTTCAACAGTTGGTGGGATGCACTTTCTCCAGTAGTTGGATACCTCATAATTATGGAAAATTAAGATATAAATTATGTTTCTAAAGGTTACAATTTAGGATGCTTCACAAGCTAGAAGTTACTTATTATGAGAAGAGTTAAAAGTTAGCCTACATTCAGGGATATGAAAGTTTTGGGTAAAGAACATTTTGGAAATTATTTTTAAGTGAACAATAATATCACTCATGTTAATATAACATAAATCTATAGAGCTACCTTTACTGTGGTAAACAATTTATATGAACTTGTGCAATGACAGATGCCCTAGTATGTATTTGCAAATAATTTGTAAGATGCCTTTAAAGACCTACTCTTTAGCTGGCTTTGTTAGAATAAAGGAACACAGCATTACCATTTATTCCTTTGCTTCTTTGCATCCTCAGATTCTTTATACTATTTTAATAAAATGATCTTTGACCTTCTTTCCCTAGTTGATTTGTCAAAAGGGGAGCGGGGAGAGGGAGGGAGGGAGAGCCGGGAGGGAGGGCATAAACATTCCTAGAGTAGTGGTTAATATTTTTTCAACTCACGTATTTATTATTATATAGCTTTGCTTTTCTTCTCAAATTTGGTAATAATGTAATTTCTAATATAGAGCTTGAATTTGTGTTCTACATCCAACTCTTGATAACACGCATGTGAAGAGCTATGCTGTAGACAAGCCAAACAAGGCAGGGAGAGAGGAAGGGAATGGGAGAGAGAAGCAAAGAAAGAGGAGAACAGTATGGCTCTAAAACAAACACAAATAGGTAATTTGCCTTCTCAGTTGAGTTATATTCTTATTTATTGCATGTTTTTTAATTTTATGAACAAATTTGTTGAATAAATTTGTATTAAAGTTTATTGAATTGAATATTCTGAATATTGAATAGCTGAGTATTGCTAGGAAGACAGCTTAGCTTTTAAAATTCTCTGCAAATAGGCTCCACATAGTTTGTAAGACTCAGTTTCCTAGTGAATGAAATTAAGGCTTAGTTAGCGCTTCTGTAAGATTTCTAAGACCAAAGCATACACAGTTTGTATTTTGAAAGCCCTTATTTGGTCAGCAATTAAAATCACGTACTATATGAGCTTCGCAATTTAGGGATGGGATACACTGTATACTCATATTATTGAAGGTCTGAACATTTAGATTTGTTATCCTAGTTTTCAGTTTTCTCTGACATCATCCACATACAAATTGCTCAACAATTTAGATAATTCACAGTTATGTTATTGGAAAATAAAACTTTGGAAATTAGATTTCTAAATGAGATATGACCAACATTCTTGGCTGACTCATCCAACCAGTACCCTGGCAATTAAGAATTTTCTGTGCTCTTATTAGCTGATTAGCATACAGTCCTGTTCTGCATCTGTGTAACAATACAATAAGCTAAGAGGATACGGTATAGAACTAAGTGGACAAAACTGTTTTCATCTTAGTATGGATTTTCTTAAAATTTATCAAAATTATGAATTAAGTATTTATGAGGCGTTGTTTGTGTATGTGTGTGCTCACCACAAGAAATGATATATTTCATTGTCTAAAATGATTCTGCAATCATTAAAAATATGACCTTAGTTTCAGTTCTTTTATTAGGAAAATGAAAATCTTCTATTTACTAACTTTATAGCTATAATTCCTTTATGAGCCATTTCTTTTGCTGATTCTTTATTCTCCTATAGCTGCACTGTCCAGTATGACAGCTACTAGCCAGATTTGACTGGGCACTTAAAATGTGGCTAGTCTGAACATGTAACTGTAAGTGTAAAATACACTTGGATTTCAAAGATTTATTACAAAGGAGAGAGTGTAAAATATTTCATTAATAATGTGTATATTGATTGCATGCCAGGATGATCATAGTTTAGATATATTGGCTTGAATAAAATATATTACTAAAAAATTAATTTTTCACCTGTTTGTTTTTACATTTTTATTGTGGCTACTAGTAAATTTAAATTGCGTACATGGCTCACATTTGTGGCTCTCATATTTCTATTGGGTAGCACTGTTCCAGAGTCTGTCATATTTTATAAAGGGAAATCAGATTTAGAAAGACAGATATTCTTTCTTTCATGTCTTTCCATTTCTACGTTTAAAAGTTAGAAAGTATTCTAAAGCTATTTATATGTTCCAGTAGTTCAATGATATCTGTTCTATGTAATGCAGATGTACATATAACAAAATGTATATTTGACTGTCATTTGACCATTGGTTCTAATGTTGTATACTGATGTATTCTAGAATGGAGAGAATAAGGAAAGTGAAACACAAACTACCAAGAATTGGAAAAGGGAGCATGCGTACGGACTATAGAAAATGCCATTAAAAAGACCCTAGTCCTGACATTTATAGGAATTATATGTATATTGTGGTCTAGAAGTACATTGTGCCATAGACAATTTTCTTTAATAATAGCTGACTTTGAAAAACACTGATTGAAAGACATATTTAGTGGCTTCCAAGCTGAGGGGGAAAAATTCCAACAGAATATTAGTTCCAATTTTTTTTCTCTTACACAGAATTGTCATTTGTGAATGAGGAGGCAAAAAATTTCATGTGACAGTCATAAACTCCTAAGACATAGTGAAGTTCTTTAAGCTTCCTATATGATGCCAATGCAAATAATCTTTTCTTCTCTTAAAAAGTGATTGTCTCTCTTCCCCATCCCATCCCCATTTCCATGTTTCTTTGTTTTGTTCTGTTTTTCCAAAAAGACATATTTAATGCCCTTAGGTTTATTTTCTACATACTAACTAAGGAATAGCACTGTTATGTTTTGTATTTGAAATTGTAAGGTACATTTCTTTTTCTTTTATTTTTAATTTAACTCTTTGTTTTACAGATGAGGGCAGAAGTGCAGTTGACCAAGCAGGTGGTGCACAGGTTGTAATTGACCGTTTAAGGTCACTGTGCAGTAGAACAGACCCCGCCAATGAGAAGCTCTTGACTGTCTTTTGTGGCATGCTGATGAACTATAGCAATGAGAATGGTAAACAAAATTGAAAACTTGCTTTATCTCTGGGGGAAGAATTTAAAAAATCATCATTCCTGTAGTACAAACCAAGCATATTTAGAAAAATTATGAACCAAGAATTCATAATTGGCATATAAAATTAATCATTAGCCAACATTCAATTGCAGTGTTTTAAACAATACAGAATGGTCAAATTGACTAAATGGGACTAGTTTTTGACATGTTAATACCAAAAAACAAACAACAAAGAAATAACATAACGTGTGGTTTAAGATTTCTTGCTGTGAACATTTTAAAAATAAACAGTATTAAAATAGCTTTATGTTTATTACTTTATATTAGTACTAGGAATATCTTTAAAACATAAACACTGTCTATGTAAGTAAAATGATTTTATCTAGATACTATTATTGGGTTGTCGGAAAAGTCATGACGCATTTTTGCAACAAAAAACATAGAAAAAAATGCGTCATGACTTTTCCGACAACACAATAGATTTACTTGTAAGAATAAAAAATCTTTTCATTAAACCTGGCCTTATAAAATTGAAGTTCAGAGCAATTGCAGATAACTGATTTTAGAAATTTAATAAATACTTACAAGCAGAAGTTTCTTTTCTCTGTAAAACATTCTTAGAATCTAGCAACAAATGCGATGTCCATAATTTTCATATAGCCTATATGGTTATTAATTGAATGAACATATAAACAGTGGTATGAAGGCTTCACTATACTTTTAAATGTCACAAAAAAAATTCATTTATTATTATTTGAATACTATGAATTACTTCATGGATCAAGAGTTCAGATTCTGGTAGGTTTTTAGAAATAAGGCCTTTTTGTGGTTTCTTTCATAATGGCATTTTCATTAGTAGTCTTTGACAGAGACATTTTGTTTGTATATTGAACATGTAATATTATTCTTTATTTTCATGTGTTCTAGAAATACAAGGCCCTTTAGGCATATTTTTCATTTTTTCACTTTTGGTAGTCATGGGTCCAAAGAAATATTCTCAATAATTAAAAAAGATAAACTTAGATGACAAATGACTATTGACATTTAACCTGGTGTTAGAGATACAATAGCAAATGGCAGGGACTGCAGCCCTTAGTTTGGTCAAATACTGGCAAATCTTTTCATCTGGGGATGAGGGGAAGCTGAAAATCTGGCTTTTCATGTGACATATGCATTTTAAATGTGGGATTACATTTCTTTTTTTAGCACTGTACAGGCTTAACAGAATGTTTCTTCAGGTCACATCTATTCAAGAGACACAAGTTTTAAATCTCTGAGTTAAAATTAGCCATAATAAAAATTGTTTAAGTTTTCATTCCTCAAACAACTTGCCTATTAAACTCAAGCTAATAATAATTGATAGTTTTTATAGGGTCAATTAACGTCTATTTTTTTTTTTGCCCTCCGATCATTTTGCCCTAGAATCATTTTGAAGAGAAAATGTCCTAAATATAAACGGGAGAAACAGAAATGACAGAGTCTGGGGTAGGCTACACAGTGAATAGCTAGCTCCTGAATAATTGAAATTTGACCATGAGACAGGTATCTGGATTGCATTAAGAAATCAGTGGCCAGTTTTTCATGTTGCTTCCTTTCTCCTCAACTTCATTCAGGCTTAGACACCTGAGAAAGTGGGACAAGTGCTAAGTGAGAAAATGGTTTAGAAAAAAAAAAAGAAAGAAAGAAACGAGTCATGAAGTTTTAGCAGCTTTGGATATAAAAGAATGTGTCTTGTTATGCATTTAAACTAGTTGTTTGTCCTTTGAGGAAGCTGTTGCTCAGAAATCTGCAAAAGCTTATCAAATGGTTTAAATGGTCTTCAAAAACATCCCTAATTCCTATCCAAAGGAGACGGTAATTGAGTCCCTGTAATAGAATATCACAATGTGCAGAGAAATGATGATAAAAACATGACTGTGCACAGTCCAAATGCATAATATTTTTTAAATTTAATTGTAAGAGTAGGTTTTTTTCCTGGTGTGCAAATATTCCCAAGAAATAACTTAGATATTTTGGAAAGCTATATTAGCTCTTCTCAGAACATTATTAGAGCAGCGGTGTTTTTGTTCCATAATTCTAAAAGCTGCAATTTGAAAACAGCTTTTAAAATTTATTAGATAAAATAGAAGTAAAGTTATCTTTAGTATTTTAAAGGAACATTTAAATGCCAAACGTATAACTCTTATTTCCTCGGCTTCCTTTTATATTTGTCTTTCATGGGGATCCTACTTTGTGAAATGATTCTCTTTCTCCATAATACTCTTTAACTTAAATTATATATTTTTTTGTTTTGCATAATAATTAAATATTTTTGTTTTGTGTGTTGATTATTGACTTACTCTTTAAAATATGTGTTTAATGACTTCCCAACTTAAATACTAAGTCTTCTTGGCTAACCTCAGATCATTTGGTATTGCTTCTGTCCACCTAGATGAATCACTGAGCCAGAAAAAAAAAATGGAGCTTTTGAAACTTAGGAGGCACTCTTTATTAGCATTGATAAATAAAGTTCCTTTATACCTGTATTTACTATTGAATTTCAGTATTCAAACCTCTGCTACTTTGTGAGTAGAATAGTTGAGTGATAAAAACCTCCTTGTTATGCTAGCAGAAAAATTAATTCTACCCTTGTAACTTGAGCTTATTTATAGGGAATTATTTTTAGTTCCATTGATAAATTTTATTAATTAAAAAAGCAAGTACTGAACATGGTCACAAAGACCCACCAACATGGTTTCTCTGACAAGAATGTTTTCAAATTGTTTATTAGTCCTGAAAGTGAATTCACACCAGAATGAAACTTAGGATATATTGATTTCTGTCCGTACAGTGGGCAACCCTGAGCATCAATTTTATATCCATTAAATAGGGCATAAAACAAGTTTCCTAAACACATGCAAGACAGATACATTATGAAAATACTTACTCAGTAAAGCTGTATAAAAATCAAGGTTCATGAGTTTTAAAACTTTTGGCCCAATTTAAGACTAGACACTTCTAAGCTATTAGTTGACTATATCTTTTTGTTTCTTTATTGGTAAAGCAATTAAAACTTTTGATACTCAGGTAAGTATGGAGTGTCTGAATAGAAAAAGTTATAATTGCTTAGCCAGAAAAGTTGTATCAATATTGTATAAATAAAATCATATTTAAATGGAATTAAAAAAATAAAACATTTGTTTAGTAAAAATCATTTCAAATTTATCTTTTTGGGGAAAATCAGACCTGTTTTTCACATGGCAAAAGACACTCTTCATTTCTGTGACCCTTCAAACTTGTCTTGAGTATTTGACAATTGTGGGTAGTGAAGAGCATGTTGATGATTTGACATCCGATTTGAAGAAATGTGCTGAACTTCCTATATTATCTTCATCTAGTTGCAATTTTAAATTTTTAGTTTTATAAACAAGAAACTCAAATCTATTATTATAGATATTTTTATCTCATTGGCTTCTTGGATGTCTTTTTTCCTAGCTTTGGTTACCCAAAGCCAAAACATTGCAGTGAAGACCGAAAATTCTGTTCAGATCGCCAGCTGTTTTCAAATATTAACACCATTTTAGCATATAGTAGGAGTTTGGAAAATATTTATTGGTTGACTTTTCTGGATACTTAGTATTGTCTAAAACTTTATTAACAAAAATCAAAACTTGGAAGAAAAATATGTCTTTAGAATGCATTTTCTTCATTAAATAAGTTAGAACATTATAAACTCTATATGAGTTGATATTCCCTATTCATATACATGGCAGCAGCTGAAAGTGGCATTGAAGTCATGCTGATAGTAATAGTACTGGATCTGTGGTTAAAAATTTACCATAGCTGATCCACAGACTTCATAATCTGCATATGTGTACTTGAAAGTTGGTTGCACTTTGAATAGAAACAAATCAGTAATCTAAAGCAGGAGTCGGCTGACTTTTGAGACGAAAGAGCCAATCCTGTCCCTCGAAGTTTTTGCGAGACCTATGAAACAAATGAAATCACCATCATGTGAATAATATCCTTTAAAAATTTTATAAATGAAACTATGATAGCTTTATTTTCATTTTCAATTTTACTTCAGAGCCACATGTACATACCCAAAGAGCCGCATGTGGCTCGCGAGCAGCAGTTTGCCGACCCCTGGTCTAAAGCAAAGCACCAGAATAACACCTTGTCAAGGAATATATTGACAGTCACTGTTTTTATTGTATTACAGCAGACCATGATTAATCAATAAGTATTCCTGGAAAACTCTGTAATTGAGAGTTCAGTCTTTTTCTTAATACACTTATGCTAGAGACACCAAATACAGGGAGAAGTCTGTTATAACTGTACAACACATTAATAATTACGATAAGCATTCAAGCAAAGACTATAGTTGTCTTGCACAAACTATGCCATAAGAGAAAAATAGAGGAAGTAAACCTTCCATTAGGAGGAAAAATTTGTTAGAAGGAAAAATTAGTTTTCTTCTAAAATGTGTAAGATAATATACACAGTCTATAACTGACTTCTTCATGTGACCCATATCAGATATATATGATATATATGTATATGTATAGATGAGATTTTTACACATAGAGCTGATTTTTCTCTAATATCTTAATAATTCCCTGTTACTGAACTTGTGTGTTTGTGTGTGGTCCTGAAATCTCTCTAGGAAACCTCCCTCATGATAATTCTCACATTTATTTGCTCCATGCACTTAAGATAACTAAACTATGGTTGAAAGGAGGCCATCTGTGCGATTTAGGAAACGCAGCTCATGGGATATGTTATCAGAGAATAAGGATTGAATTTAAGTATTAAGTCTGGTAATTAAATTCAGTTGTTCAAAATAGGCCTGTAAAGCATTTCTTCTCCTTTAATTTAAAGATCACTTAATATGTAATTAATTTTAGCTGCTACTTTCATTTCAAACAATCCCAACAATTTCACAATTCTAATCATACTGTTCATTTTTCTAGTGAATTCAGTCCAGTAACTGTGCTTACTTGTTTTTTCCTTTATATTTAAAATAGGAAGAATAGAAATTAACAAGAAATAATCCTGATTAAAAACTAAAAAGCACTTTAGCCCTGAGTATATTCTTATGTTTTGGTATTACTTTATTACAGGTATGAAAGAACATAGCCTTGATACTAGAAAGTGATTAGAAAACGATCTGCTTTGCATGAGTGAGGAACGATATCCTAAGTTTACTTACTATGGGCACAAGCTAATTAATAATTCTATATATTCCCTAAATACTAAAAACTTTTTGCCCAATGTTAAGGGAAAAAAAAAACAAAAAATTCAAAATGTAAAATTTTATCTTTGCAATTCAGTCTCTTTTTAAAATTATATTAAATTTCCAGTATACTATTTTCAGTGTATTTTCTGTTCATTGTTCTCTGTTTATAAAAGCATTGGAGATGTACATCTCCAATTCACATGTTTTGAAGCCCAGTTTGTCAAATTAAAGTACTCTAGTATGTTAAAGTGTATAAAAGTTTTATTGTGCAGCTGAGAGGTTTTTAGGCTTAAAAAATATATATCAGAATTCTTTATTTACTAACTTGTTCTCTTTGTAAAGAGTTTTTACATTTTTACTGTTCATCCAACAGAGCTTACTAATCATTTTACTGAAGCAGATTGCATTCATGAAATTCTGCTGCAAATGTCATTTCAACAGATTGTTTTACTGAAGGTCAGAGCAGTTAATAGTGCTTGTGCCTCCTGCTAATTCTGCCTATTAAATTTGACCAATTACACAAGGTTAGCTTTTCATCATAATCCTCCTAAACAATTACTGTAATAACATTGTTACTTAGTGGACAGACTAAGAACTTGGTTTTTAGTAGAGGTGTACCAAATGCACATTTTGGTTTAATCCACATGGTCAAGTAGTGGCATTAACATTCAGCTTCGGCCATTATAGAATGAACTTGAGAATGAAAGAATCTGAAATTTTATTATTAAAAAAATGAAATGATTTATTATAGTTTTTTGTTAATGATTTACAGTTTGCAATTATATTACACAAATAGTACTTTTTCAGATTGTCAGCTATTAGATGTTCCTGATAATGATAGTGCATTTATACGCGAGAGTGCATTTAACACATTAGTATCACAGTTAATACTAAGAAAGTAGATAACCCAGTTTTAACTAGGGACAGTGGAATGACAAAGTATGTTTGGGGTTCTTCATTCACTGACAGGTTTTGTTTTTTTTTCTTATTTGTTTTATCTGGACTAGAGATAATTAATCATAGATATTATTGAATATTATTCTTGAGATTTTCCTCATAGTGAAAATTTGAGGTGGCAGAGTTGGCTTTCTGATTTTAACTTGTCCTCAGAAGATGTAAAGAATTCCCAAGTTGGACTTTTTCTTGAAAGACTCAAGGCCTGAATGGAATTAAGTAACTAAAAATTAAAAACAGCTTCTAGCATTTATTTTATGTTATAAATTCTAAGGAGAGTACATAATCTAATCTCTATTATTCTGCCTTGATTTACTTTTTACATTTATATAATTTTCACCATCATTAGTTATTGCCACGTTTTAATATTGTAATATAGATACGAATTTACATTTCAACTGCTGGATAGGATTTCAGCATATAAAGATAGGGAGATTTTCTCTGTACATGGAACGCTTCCCTATATTTGAAAATGAATATTTAGATAGCAATGGTAAATCTGAAAGACCAGGCCTTGTTTTTATTATTGATGTTACTACACTATTAAAGAATGGTGATATCATAGCACATAAGTATTGACCATACACAAGTTTTAAAGCCAGAGATAAATAATGGGTTTTGGCCCCATATTAGTGTATCTTTAATTTAGATCACTTAAAATATCTATTCAGAGAGAGGCAGAGAAGTATCATATGTAAATTAACTTGTATAAAAATTAGTAATTCTGTTTTCTAACTAGAAGTAAAATCCAGTTAACATCAAACTGCCTATATTTTATTTATGAAAAAAATTTTAATGAAATAATGTTTGGAAATGGATATTGGCTAGAAGTCAGAAATCTTTTGGTTATGTAGCTGTATCCTGTTAACACAGTTTGTGTGTTACAAATAACTTCTGTGTAATTTTAAAGTGTAAAACTTAATCACAGTAATGCTCCAGGGTAACTAGTAATACTTGGGTTTTTTTTAAAAGCCAGTAACTCCTTTTGTGAAACAAAGAAATTTTATGTTTTTAAACACATATGTTTGTAAGATATGCATGTTGTAATGTAAATTAACCTGACATTTAGCTTAATTTGCCATACAAAAATTTTAGCTTAAATTTATGCTTACTATAGATGTGGCCTTTTTCTCAGCAATGCCATATGATAGCAGAGACTAGATTTATTTCTCCCAATAAGAGCTGCTTAAGAAACAGCTGGCAGCAATCCTCTTTAAAAAAAAAAAAAAAGTTGTTTTAACCTTTAAAAGACCAGTTTCTTTCTGAGATGAAAGTATAGAGTTTCCTTTCATCAGAGTAGACATATCTGTAGAAATTTACTTTGTAGTAGTAGGCATTATTCATATGTAATAGCATTCAACAAGAGTTCATCTGTAGTAAATAATTTAACCAGGGGTGAGTCTAGGGGAAAAATCGACCTACTAATTAAAACATAATCACTCCAGACGTCATTGGGTTGAGAACAGTAAATGGGTGTGCCTCTTAAGAATAATAAAACATTTTTTGTTTCTCATGTGATTTTTGCTTTGGGGTTTTTTCTTGTTGCTGTTGTTTTACATTACACTTGTGTAATTTTGTCTTTTATCTCTAGAACTTTTATGAAAGGGAAATTTTGCTCTGTAGAGGCTTATTTTCAGAACGCAGAAGAAAACTTTATCTTTTCAGTTTTTTGTTAACTTTAAGAAAGCAAGAAATTATACAAATATATTCTTTTAAATCTCCAATATTCTCAATACTAATGAATCTTGATGCTCTTTATTTTTTTCTTTGAAATTTCTATTTGTAATTGAAATGTACAACTTGGGGCTTAAATTATGAGGTAATCTTGGTGCAAAACATACAGTGCATGTTTTGTATAAAGAGGGCTTTTAAAATAATTGATTTGAAGTTAAGTTTAATCACATGTAAATATTTTCAGGTTTATATGCTTAACACTAGGTTTAGAATAACAGCTATCCACTTTTGTTATCAATCAAAAAAAAGATACTTGCACTGGTATGTGTATAAAGTTTTTAACTACAAGCATCCCCTTAGTAGCTATATTTAAATCTGTTTACTTTTCATTGTTATAATAGAGCTACAACTTGTTTAAACCCATAAGTTCTACTTCACTGTTATATCATTTCTAATTTTTAATTTTTATCTTTTTTTGGGAATAACCATGTGCCATTAGTCAAGGGCAGTTTTCTTAAGTCTTGTTTATACCCAAATGATTTTTATCCAATTTGTATTAGAACTTCTCATCAGATTTATATTTGCTTGTTTTTATTGTTTCTACCATATATAATTCATTTGACTGTAGATTGGGGTTTTTATGCACACCTGTAAATAGGATACTTTTTATACTATGAATAACACCATGTGTACATACCTGTGTAAAGACTGTGTATTTTGAATTGTGTGCATTTTATTTTGACACAGTTTCATCATTAAGTCCTATTTACCAATAAGCTTCATAATAATCTTACAACATTGTCTGTAATAGCTTTTCTTAGGAATAAGATTAACACATATTATAAGCTTCTTAAGAAACCTTTTCAACATCAACATCAATTGAGTTACTGGAATTCTTGACATACTTTTCTGGATCTATAATCTGTCTATACCAATGTTTTAAACATTAAACTTAAAACTCAGGGGGAAAAAGGTTCTTCAACTTGAGATCTTCTCTCCAGATCTCTTTGGAGTTTCCATGAGTGTGACCTGAGGAGCATGGAACCATTGAAATTCAAATGTAGGTAGGTAAGTGTTCACACCAGCGCATGCGTTGATTGCCTTATATCTCTTTGTATATGCATCTGTATTGCACACCCTCGGTGCCTTTCTTCCTCTTCCTCCGCATAGATCATGTAGGGCCTGTGTCACCTTGATATTATGTAATTCTGTAATTCTGTATTTTGGTCAGTATTTGTCTGTGATATGTGTCAGGAGCAGTTTTAAAATGTCTTCAGATGTTTATGACATTGTGCTGTCTAGCTTGTCACACATAACTGGTTGCTGTGTATGGGCCTGGACTGCATTTTTGTGAATTGTTTGTTGAGCTCTGATAAACATTCCCCTGGAATTTCTGGTATTCACTGAGGGATGCAAAAAGTCTAAATCTTGCATTGTTTTGCCTGCTCTCTCAACTGTATCTGGAGAATGAATATTTCTGGTTTTAAGAATTTCTTCCAGTTAGTCTTTAATTTAAAAGTCATACTCCTGATGCCATTCATGACAGCATGAGTGTCGGCTACTATCCTTTGAAGTCCATTCACAACCTTTCATTGGGCAATTAAAAATTATTAAACTTAATCATTTGCTTTCAGCATTAAGAATTAATACTAATTTATTCCACACAAACAGGACCCCTTCTTAGCCCCCCCTCCCAAATTATTTATTGATAACATAGTAAGTTATAACTGAAATAGGCAAACAGACTCAATCATGGAATATTCTCCTAGGCTTGAGTAGAGTTTCTACTCAAATTAGCAAAATAAGATGAATGCTTAATGTAATTTTGTCCAACATATCTGAGCACCAAAGTATAGGATTCCTAGCATGTTTTGAAATATATATATATAATATATTATTGTTATTATTATTATTATCATCATCACATATGCCAAGCACATCACTGAAATTCAGAATCTCTTTTCTATGGTTTTTCCCCCCGATTTCTTATATAAATTAGGTAATCCTTTGGCAGTGGTTCTTAAACTTTTGGTCTCAGGACTCTTTTAGATACTTAAAAATTACTAAAAACCTCAGAGAACTTTTGTTTTTTATGGATTATATCTGTCAATATTTACTGTATTAGAAATTAAAATGGAGACATTTAAAAAGTTTGTAATGCATTTTAAATAATAAAAACCCATATGTTAGCATAAATAATATTTTCAACATTTTAAAAAATGCTTAGAATAACATTTATTTTATTGTGTGTGATGGTTAAAAATATAATGCCTACTAATAGAATTCGGTGCCACTGACTGGGTTCATGCTAAAGCCCCAGCAATTTTACCCACCATTGTTCTACCATCATTGCAAATGTGAATACAGTGAAAAAGGCAAATAAAATCCGGGCATTTTTATGACAGTAGCTTTGACGTTTGATCCTCTGGTCCTCCTAAAGGATTTTGGGGATCCCACTTTGAGAACCATGTACTAGGAAGCCTGCTTACCTTGAAATGAGAATTTGTATCAACCTATGAATCAAGTTTTTTTTCCTCTTCTGGGCCTTCATTATCCCAGAAATACAACTTGCTTACAATTGGTATAAATTTGAGTATGAATCTTGTTTCATTAACATCATAGAATTGGATATTAAAGAAAACACCCAAGTCCTCTAAAATGAGTCTGTCTGTTGGATGACTGTTTTTCTCTTTATACTCGTGTGTGGTATGTGTGTTGTATGTGAATATACAGTTAATTTGCCTCCTGGGTAGCTTTAAAACACACTTTCATGAAGCAACATGATTTTCATGAATTATAGCGATTCACACCATATGCCATCATGCTATGCAATTTTTTTTCCTGGTCTACCACAATTTCAAACATTACTGCTTTAATTTCTATGCCAAAGATTGTATGAAACTCTGCAACATTTCTTAACTTTTTGTCCCTCTTTTCCCTGGAACAAAATTCATAATATTGTAAAAGCAGTCCAATAAAGTGGTAGAGATGCCAAGTTAGGAGAACATGGAGAACAGCATCTTCTAAGTGGCATTCTCCTGTTGAGTTAGCTCTTTCATAAAATTTATTATTCCTCTGATGTCCCTGGACTGTTGGACTTTTATAGTTTGTGCCAACAGTGCTGAGGGGGTGTGTGATGCTTACATATATGCAGACATATAGTAGAGTTTGACTCACACTCAATGCATGCGCTAGTGCTCACGCTTACATACCTGAAATTTAATGATTCAGCAGTTCTGTCATATTTGAAGAAGTAAAAAGATAAACAAATAAATGAAAGTTTAAAATACTGCTAAAGAACAAAGATCTGCAGAGGTGATCCAATACTAAGGACCTCTATTTATTGGTAAGTAATCGAAATAATTTCTAACATGGAAAGCTTCTTGGTGCATGATCATTATAAATACCATAACCATTATACAAGTAGTCTGCCAATATAACCCATAGATAATACTATACCCTATAACAAGTAATTTGCCTACAAGATACGTATTGTGAATTGCTGAATTGTATAGTTAGAAAAAAATATTGAACATTAAAAAATCATATAGTTGAATATATTCTTTTATTTCTATCTCTTTTTAGAACAGAATTCATAATTCATTTGCAAAATTTGTCATTGTTTTAGACTATTTGAACTCCAGATGTAAATTTCCTTTTTCTCAGGCCTGTTTTCTATTGTTTTGGTAATAGTACCCTTTCTGGTAGAGATGGGCTCCCACAACTGAACCAGATGATATCTGTAATTACCCATTCATCAGTTTTCAGGGGCATAAGCTTTTTGTTGGCTATCTCTTCATACATCACTCTAAAAGCAGAAAAAAATAAAGACCATCAAGCAAGTAATCAGCTGGCACGTGAGACAGCTCAACCCTGTCTTTTATGTTCTTTTCTGAAATCACCCAGCCACCTCCTTATCTATAGGTTAAGAACTATGAAGAGTGATAAAATGATTAGTAGGCAAACTGTCAGGGGATGCACGCATGCTATGAGGAAAATGTGTTTTGTAAGAAACAGATTTTTATCTTTTGATTCTTAATAACTAACTTAATAGAATTTGGAGAAAAATATTTTCTTCAAGATGGCATATCATTGTTTTAAAAAAAAGCAAATTTTGAAATCATTTCTATGGGTGAACCAGTTATAACAGTAACTTAGTAATTTTGCATAGGCATATGAGTATTTGTGTCTTCCTTCCTTAGCTTATTTTAAGAGGCAGTACTTTCGGTTTGCATTTTGGTTTGTTTACTTCCCTTCAACTTTGTTACAGGTATTCTGTTATCACTGTTGGTGAAGAGCCATTGTGGAAATACAAGGCATAATAAGTACTTTAAAACCAATTTGTTTCTCAGAAACTGAAGACAAGCAATGATGACAAAGCCATATTGACCTCATTCTCTTCACCTCTCAAGCCAAATTTTCTTTTCTTTACTAAGATGATTGTCAGTATTATTAAGTAAAAATATGAAAAGAAAAATATTTTAAGTTACCCATTTTTTTGCCTTGTTAAAACTACTTTTCTTCCTAGTCATCGAAGAATGCTTTGCTGCAATTAATCAAACAATAATTTTTGCGTATTATATACTTTTCATTTTTTATTAAGGGATTCTAAGATTTTTGTCTTCTTTCTTGGTCTTTATTAAACTTGCTTTTTTTCCTTATGCTTTCATATATTGTGATTTCCTTAATGCAAATGTTACTTTGTCTAACCTTTTCACTTAAAAACCAATGGTAATGTTTATACATCTTTAAAGTATATGCTGTAAAGATATATAAGACCCTGTTTTAAAAAAAACAACTAATGTTTGACGTACTTAAATTATTTTTATTTCTAAATTTCTTTTAATCACAAAAAGATTCAAAACTCAACTTATCTGAACTAATGTGTTAAAAATTTTCAAGACAATATATGAATGGATTTAATCTTGCTTTACTGTAATTTAAATAGTATTGAATTTGCAATAGAGAGAATAAGGGGTGTTTTCTTCTTTTTAATGTCTGTTTGGTACATGAACACTTTTTGTTTATTTGTTTTTGCAGATTCCCTTCAAGCTCAGCTTATCAATATGGGTGTTATTCCTACCTTAGTGAAATTACTGGGTATCCACTGCCAAAATGCAGCTCTTACAGAAATGTGTCTTGTTGCATTTGGCAATTTAGCAGAACTTGGTAAGTGCTGGTCATGAACCACTAATGTAATTAAGTTATTAATGTACCTAAAGTAAATTTTCCTTTAGATGTTAACAAGTTGGGTATCCATTTAGATTATATTAGTTTATACGTATTTTTGAAGCATTGTAGATATTTCTTTCAATGTTAAAAAACGTAGATCCAATTATATCTTATGATTGTATTATTTATAGTTGAGAGCTACTTTGTTTTACTAATTATTTTATGTATTACGATTTAAAGTTTACACTTGTATATTATTTAATAGAGTTGAATATTTTAAAATGATCTCCTCTTGACTTTAGTATTTTTTACATAAGGGATGGTCTTGAAATCAAGTATTGTATTTCCAGGGCAAACATAAAGGACTAAATAATTTATTACATTATCAGGTGAAAAGGAATCTATCAGACTATGATTCTTCCTCCTCTTTTTACAAAATCCCTAAAATGATAAGGGACTTTTTCATAAGAATATATTTGTAATAGCATTAGAAAAACCTGTGAAAAACCATCGAAAATCAGAGGGCAGGCAAGAACAGACCAGTCCTGGAAACACCTCAGTCATAACAGAGGACTAATGAACCCAGCACTCCCATCTCTTTCTTTGTTTTATTTTTCCTCTCTGTCAATTATAGTACCCTTTTTTTTCTCCTTCCTTCCCATGATTCTTGATAGAAAGTTACAACTCCTGATCTGAATCTGCCATCCATGTTCATAATAAATTGTTTATTATGGGGATAATGAAGCCATATGATGTTTTGTCATAGCTGAATATATATAATAGCTGCAACAAAAAGATACATCTATTAATTATCCCTATTTTGTAAGTAAATAAACAAAAGCACCAAGACTCTAACCTTGTATTTTCTAACAAAAAGCTCATGCTCTTATATACTACACATTAAAATCTTGATTTCAGTACTTACTTTTGCTTTGACTTCAAGTTAAAAGAATAGAGATTTCTTATCAGAGTTAATTTTTAAAAGTCATTCATTTTCAGTGGGTCATCTGCTGGTATTTGTGAAGTTTTCTTCTCTCCTCCTCTGCTTCTCCTCTACTGTATTCTTTTTCAAACTGTCTCATTTTCATCATTCAAATAAGACGAAAAATGAAAGAACATTTATTTACTGCTTCACAAGTTACTGTTTTCCATTATTAAAATGGGATGTAGGCTTTTGTATATGAAATATTATGTCATAATTATGATATGAATTATGTCACAATCCCTGATAATGTCAAATCTTTGTAACAGAAACATAAACACCATTTAGTATGAGTTGCCCATATTAAGGTATCAGGATTTATTTGGGAGATTGAATAGACAACTTAAATTCAGCTTCGTATCTCTGGTCTACACTACAAGATGGATATGTACCCAATTTAATTTAGCCCAATTTCAAACTCTGTTCCCAGCTGTTACTGCCCTTTCTCCATTTGGAGGAAGAAAGGATAAAAGAGAAATATTCCTTTATTGACTAAAATTTCTAGAGTTTGTATCATGAGTCTGTATGCCCATGTAATAGCTAGGTATACATCAACACTGAAGCAGAACATGTATGCCCCAGAATACTTTTTCTTTTTTCAGTGGGGCTTTATTGCCCATGAGTTAACAAATCACATAGAACTATTTTTATTGACACAAGTAAATATCAAGTCCATATCACACTTCTGAATATGGCATATCACTAAATGCTAGTGTTAATTTTTGTCAATTTTTTAAAATAAAAATGTTAAATAGCAGAAATTTGTGTAGTTTTTCTCACTAAAGATATATAATAGCTTAAAAACAATATAAGTAATTTAACACATGCAGTCTTTCAGAACTATAGCAGAAAAGGAAAATGCAGCTCAGCGTTTTTCTTCTCTTTGGGTCCTAGCTTAAGAGTTCTAGAAAGAGAAAAACAGGAGGAATTGCCAAATAACTCAAGTATCACAGAACTAAAGTACATCATAATTTTCTAAATTGGAAGGGTCTGTCAAACGCCTAGCCGAATGGATGAAAATAGACCCAAACTATGGCATATCAATGTGAAATTTTAGAATAATGGGTATAAAGAGAACATCTTATAGACTTAGAGAGAGAGGTGGAGAGGGGGTTTATATACAAAAAAAACTGAATTAATAGCTATCAAATGTCTCAAAACAACACTGGGAGACAGAAGAAAATGGAGTATTGCCTTCAAAAATTTGAGGGAAAATTATTTTCAATATAGAATTCTATATCCAGTCAAACTATCAATCGCGGGATTACAATAAAGACATTGTCAAACATAAACATCTCAGAAATTTATATACTACATACCTTTCCTCTGAAACCATTGGAAGATGTGTTTCACCAAAACAAGGGATTTAAATTAAGAAAGAAGACAACATAGGAACCAGGAAACAAAAAATCCAACAGGAACACAGGAATTCCTAGTATGGTGACATGAGAGCCCAGCCCCCAGTGGTCTATTTTCAAAGAGCAGCGATCCATGTTGGAACAAGTCAGAAGGCTGCTGGAGTCAGGGTGGGAAAGTTCTTATAGGAGATGAAATTGATTGAACAGCTAAAGTGATGAGCTTGATGATTAGACAACTGATGGAGAGTTTAAAGAATTAATGATAAGTATATAGAAAACTAAGCCTATGGGAAAATAAAATAATTCCAGGGAAAATGAAATAGTATATTATTAAAACACTCATAATTGATATACCCAAAATTACTGTATAATTACATTGATAATGTGGAGGGTATATTAGATACAGGAAAAAAAAAGAATGCTAATGTTCATCTTTCAGAGTGGAAAGCCAATCAAAATTACCCAAAACTAAAAAAATCAAAAAGTAGCAATTCAATATGTTATTTAAAGATGTGGAGGTTAAATACCAAAGAATTAGCTAAAAACTTTATGTGCTTGCTTCTAGAAAGAAGAAATGAGGGATGGGGATCAGCTTCTGTGGGTAATATAAGTATCAGGACTAACTAACTCTTTAAACTCATGTAAGATTTTTATAAAAATAAATCCTTAAAAAATGAGGCTTCTGGTAATGGTTTGTTAAGGATCCATGGCATTTAATTCAAATATAAGGTCCAAATCATACTTCATGCTCCTGTTTCTCTGTATCCACCTGCAGGAGAAGTGCAGATTTTGTTCTTTAATTTCTGTATTAATCATAGTGCATTGTTTCCTTGTGCTGGCAAATGGTCTGTATTACTTAGCAGCAGTGATTTGGTTTCAGTTTAATAAGTGTTTGGAGGAATAGAATATGGATTGGAAATAAAAGTGCTAGCACTGTTTTTAAAAGGAGTCAGAGCACATATCTAGATAAATGATGATGTCTGTCTACTTCACCCATGATTTTATGTTTCTGAAATGCATTCCATTTGAAGAATTATCTGAAGCAGAGGAACAACCAACAATGTTCAGGAGTTGGAGCACCCCTATTTAAATCAAACTAACCTCCTTTTAGGGTAAGGTGTTCTGCATTTGCAGAATGTGATCTCTGAGCATTAGGTAGCTAATTGGACACTCCACCCTACTCCTTTTATGTGGCTGTAAGCAATCGTACTGCAAGCCTTGGAGTGGATTTTCATCATTTTGGCGTAGATCTGGTGTACATGCCCAAAACAGTAGAACAATGAATCAAAACTGTATTAAGCCATATTAAGGTCTGTGTTTTTCCTTTCTCTTTTAAATTTGTATTTGCAATTTTTTTTT
>NW_017731707.1:579794-581904 GCF_001890085.2 Hipposideros armiger
AGTGTCACTGGCCCTCATATGTGGGATCCAAACCGGGGCCCTCTGGTGTCCCAAGCCAGCTCTTAACCAACGCGCCACTCGGCCGGCCCATGAATTTGCAATGTTTTTATTTGATATTGACATAGATTTACTAGAGACTACAGAACACAACCTAATCCTTCTGTTAATGTACTTGTTCAGTCACACACTCAATCAGTAAATTTCTTTTGAACACCTGCTATGTACCGGGCACTATGCCGTACACTGTTTGTCAGACTTAGAATAATAAGCACTGTCCCTGCCCTTGAGCTTATGCAGTGAGTCAGTGGAATGGAATTTTTTTAATGAATTTAAAAATAAATAAGCATTTCATTATAAATTATGGTAAATGCTAGTATGAGAAAGTAATGGGATGAGGTGAGGGACTAAATTAGAGGCATAGACTTGAGATGGGAAAGGGCATTTTCAGACAGTCAAGATTTCAAAATGTCTACCTCCTATACACTGTATATAGTAGCTTTCTTAGGAAGCTGCTGGAGGATGCCGCTACCAAAACAAAATGAGAAGGCAAAAGGACATATATAATAGAGTATCTAATATGGGAAGGAAAAGAAAAAGATCCATTAAAATAATGATTAAGAGAAATTCAGGATGTCAGTTGTGCCCACAAAACAGAGAGCAACCTGTTGAATTTGGTCATAATTCTCTGGGAATAATGTCTAGATAAGTTAATAGGATATCTGACGTAGCAAAAGAAATGGAAAAGAGAACTGGAGAGAAATGGAATAAATTCTGGTTGTCTTTTGGAAGCAGGTTGGTAGACCTTGGTAATCCATTGGATGTCAGGTTGAGTGAGAAGAAGCGAGCATGACTCCCAGGTTTCTACCTGCATTAATGGATAGATGGAGTGTTGATTTACCAAGTTAAGGAAGTCTGGAGGCAGAACAGAAATCAGGGTAATATTCAAACAGATGTCAAATGGCCAGTTAAATAAATACATAGCCTGGAAACCAGAAGGGGGCTAGAGATACGATTGTGCAAGTGTCAACACAGAGGTCCTGTTTTGATACTATGGAAGAGAAGTAGATTGCCTAGAGTGAGAATAAGGACCAAAAAGGTAAGAAAGCATGCTAAGCTAAATAAGTCAGACAGAAAAGAACCATCTGACTTCACTCGTATGTGGGATATATAATAGAAAGCAACAAACACACAAAACAAAACAAACTCAAGAGACAGAGACGACAGAAGGGCGGTTACCAGAGGGGAAGAAGGGAGAGAGAGAATGACGCAGGCAAAGCGGGTCAAATATGTGGTGACTAGACTCGGGTGGTGAGCACACAATGCGACGTACAAAAGTTGTACTACAGAATTGTGCATTTGAAACTTTTATAATCTTATTAGCCAGTGTCACCCCAATAAATTTAATTTTTCAAAGACAGGTAAGGAAGCAAAAGATCAAGTCCCAAGGAACTGGAATTTATAGCGGTCTGATGGAGAAGGAGGGGTGAGCAAAGGAGACCACGGAGTGTAGGGTGGGGCCAAAACGCGTCGCAAGTGTGTATAGGAATGCGTGCGAGTTGAGAAAGTATCAAACAAGGCTGTCAGGAAACTCGTTTGTGAAAGTGAACAGAGACTGGATGGTATCTGAAGAAAAGTGGAGTAGAGGGAAGGTGTTTGTTTTTAATACTGCTTTTGTATGTGAGAAATATTAAAGTATAAATGCTGAGGGTGAGGAGGAGCCTGGAGATGCTGAAGAGGCAAGAAAGAAGGAGACCCCAGGTATATATGGCGAATTGGCCTTTCATAGCAGGCAAGCCAGGATCCCTGCGAAAGCACATCACTGTAATGACATAAAGGTTAGATGATACATCACTTTTAATTCAGCCATGTAAAGTGCAGTCTGTTTTGAGTAACTTTTCTTTTTTGACTGAAAGCCTTGAAACTATGAATTTATAACAGTAATTTTATTGTTGCTATGATTACCTATACGTAATGCTAGTGAATATTTTTTTATAGCCTTGACTATAATTGGGTTAGGACATTTTTTTTAAAGCCTTAAACATTTTTCCTTTTCAAGGGCATTAAAAAATGGATTTGAGGGCCGGCTGAGTGGCTCAGTTGGTTAAGAGCT
>NW_017731707.1:581932-589814 GCF_001890085.2 Hipposideros armiger
GAGCAACAGCGGTTCGAGTCAGCCCGAGCTGAGCAGCCGTGAGCTGCCAACAGGTGGCGGGATGGCTCAGCTAAAAAAAAAAAAAAAAAAAATGGATTTGAATGTTCCCGTATATGAAGAGTATTTGTATTAGTAATGGTACAAAAAGACCAAGTATTGAAAGTAATAGAAAACAATTTCTGGGTTTAATTGATTTGCTTACTCTAAATTTTCCTCCTTTCTTTTCTTTCTTTTTTTAGAGTCAAGTAAAGAACAGTTTGCCAGTACAAATATTGCTGAAGAACTGGTAAAACTCTTCAAGAAGCAAATAGAACATGATAAGAAGGAAATGATTTTTGAAGTTCTTGCTCCATTGGCAGAAAATGGTGAGAAAATAAATGCGCTTCTTGGTTTTTTGGGTTTGTTGTTTGTTTGTTTGTTTTGTCTTGTAGGCTTTTTCCATTTTTTCTAACATTTAATTTCAGCTATTTAATTCAAAACCCTTTGTTTTATTAATGATATGTTTTATTTTGGATATCTCTAGCTATATTATCTACGCTGTAACTGTATCTGCATTGGCCAAAACTACTTTCCAAGTTCCTTTGACTTTAAAATCTTGGCAAAGATGATTCTGTAGCTTACACAGTCTTATACCATTTGGAAAAAGCAGCTGAGAAGCTGAATTCCATTTATATACCCTGGCAGACAAAGGAGAGAAAAGTTGGAGTCCCACGCCTGCCAACACTGTGGACACTGATAAACTACTTCGTCTTTGGGCAAATACCTTATGGGATACACCCTAGGAATAAAAGGAACTATAAAAATAATTCTTCAAATATAGTGTCTAGCACATATTCAAAGAGGACCAGACACATGAGGAGACAAGACATTGTAAGCAAGAACCAGCACAAAGAACAGGCAACAGCAGCAAATCCCCAGATACTGAAATTATTAGACATTGACTCAAAACAGGTATGCTTATTATGTTCAAAGAGTTAAAAGCAGGCTTCAAAAATGTAGGAGGAAACTAGACATTATAAAAAGTGACCTAGCAGATTTGAAAAAGAAACAATTGGAAATTCCTGAATTGAAAAATGCAGTCCAAGTTAAGAACCTAATGGATGGGTTGAATGACAGATTAAATATAGTTGAATTAGAGAACCAATGAACTGGAAGATAGATTGAAAGGAAATCCAGAAAGGAAAAAAAAAATATATATATATATATATATATAAAACAGAATAAGATGTACAGAAGATAAAATGAGCAGCTCTCATATACATTTTTTGGAGTCCCAAAAAGAATGAAGTCAGATAATGCCAGCAGCCAAAGGGGTAAAATGGCCTGTGACATTATCCTGTCCAGAGCTTAGAGGTGCACGAAGGACATAGGAGCCATTTACACTGACACAGCTGCCGCACCAGTTAAATGAGTCTTTGGCAGCTTAGACGTACTATATAACACACTCTGTCAGTGGCCATGCGTCTTCCGTCCATTTTTATATACAAACATGCACACATTCCTTGAGTGAATATAATGTAGAACTAAAGCCTTATGATTAGATGAAACACCAGAAATAAGAGGAAAGTCACACTGCTGCGGAATAGCCTGGCCTGAATAATGGTGATCCCAACTAACCCATCCGGTGTGGTTTCTTTGCTCCCTTATGGCCTTTGGATATGGTGACAGCATTTGGAAGCTTGGTGGTGAAGAACTGAAGATAACTGGTGCTGGATCAAGGAGCTTTATTTTTTATTCTGTCAGCTTGCTGTTTTTGGAACATGGTAATTGAGTTGAATAGAATCACAGTACAATAACTGATCTCCCTTCCTGGGTGAGTGAGCAGATGATGAAATAGTGATGTCAGTATCCTTGACTATATCCAAGTGGGCGGTGTTTGGCCACTGCTTCTGTTTGAAATGATGCCCTGCTTTGGTTGTGGCTTGAAGCTTTGAAGTGCTGCGTAGCATCTCCTTTCTTCCATGGACCTCTCACCGTTCAAACACCACAGATTTGGTAAAATACTGGTTAGGTTTGTCTCCGCTCAGCCATCTTTGTATGAATCCGATTGTTGTTTGTTTGGATTTTTTTCTTTTTTTTGTCTTTTTAAAATGGATTTTAGCTGATATTCGTGTAGAGCAGTGAGTACTTAGAACTGTGCCACTGATGAAAGGAAATCCTATGTAAAAAAAGTGCATTTCTTTACCAGAGCTGTGTCATACTGTTCCTTGGGCCTTCTACTGGAAAAATAGAATCAAGTCTCACATAATGCTTTTTTAAGTTGTATCCCCTAGTATTTTAGATTAGGACAGTACTATATCATTCTGTGAATGTAAAATATCTTGTACCTGCTTTATTATCATAGTAGTGACTATGCTTTACCAGAGCTATTTTTAATGATGTTATTCTAGAATGTTTTCTTTACAGATGATGATTGAGAAGCTAATTTTTAAAAATGGTGCCAGGTATACCACAACAGTAACAGAACTTTGCCATTTTCTGGGGTTTTGGTTTTCACCTTTTTTTTTTTCTTTAATGACATGTGCTGGATGTCTCTATAATTTTGTCCAGGTGACTGCAGAGCCTGGAAAACCTTGTTGCTACTATTGATACATAACATACTACTATTGGTTTCATACACACACACATACACAGAGGGTGCCAAAAAGATGTATACACATTTTAAGAAAGAAAAAAACTATTAAAATTGTAATACTTGATATATACTAATAACAAAAGATGAATACAAGTCACATTTCACTTCTGCAATTACAAGAGGTGCTCAAAGTGGTTACCATCAGTGTCCAGACACTTCTGATTATGGCGAACTACTGCTTGAGCAACATTAACCAAAGTGTCCACTTGTATACATTTTTTTGGCACCCCTGGTATATGTATATACAAAAAAAAAGTGTGGGTGAGGTGAGAGGACAGAGGAAATATTTAAAGAAATGTTGGTGGAGAATTTACCAGAAATCATGAAAGATATCAAAGACCCAAGAAGCCAAATGAATCTAAAACATGATAAAAAGAAATCTACATCTAGATACATCATATTGAAATTGCAGAAAACCGATGATAAAAGTCGTAAAAGTCACCAGGAAACAAATAGATTATCTTAAAAGGGGCAATAGTTAGACATACAGCGAACTTCTCAACAGCAGCCATGAAAGCCAGATGACAGTGAAACAGCATATCCTATGCACTGAAAGAAAAGAAATGCCAACCCAAAATTCTAAACCCAGTGAAAATACTCCTCAAAACTGAAGGCAAAATAAAGTTATTTTCTGAGGAAAAACTGAGAAAGTTCACCACAATACACCTCAGAAGTCAAAGAAGAATCCTGATGGAATTTAGGAAATTTTCTAATGAAAATGAAAATACTGTCTCAAATTTTATGTTATATAGGTAAAGATACTTAGAGGGAGTTTTTTGCCTTAAATTAATATATTAAAAAGGACAAAAAGTAAAATAAATGAGCTCAGTATTCTTCTCAGAAATTAAGGGGAAGAAAACATAAATGAAGCTCAGAGAACATAAAAGAAAGGAAATCTAAAGAGCTGAAGTTAATAAAATAGGAAATACATAATTCAATACAAGCATATAATCACCACAGTTGAGTCTGAAGAGTTAATAAAACTGGTAAATTCCTAGTAAGATTAATCAGGAAAAAAAGAGAGAAGGCACAAATAAGGAAAATTAAGAATACAAAAGGAGATCTCACTACAGACCTTACATTAAGAGGATGTTATGAACAAGTTGAAGCCAATACATTTTCAAGTATGGATGACAAAGCAGAAATAGCAAAGCTGGAAAAACTTACCTTAAAGTTTTCCAGAGAGTAGGAAAAGCAGATATACTCACCAATTTATTTTATGAGGCTAATATAACCTTTACACCAAACAAACAAAGACAATACAAGAATGAAAATTAAAGGCCAGTCTCACCATGAACATAGATCCAAATTTCTCCTTAAAATTTTAGCAGACAAAATCCAGTAATATATTTAAAATTCATCATCATAGCAAGTAGGACATATTTCAGAAATGCAAAGCAGTTTAATATTCAAAGTGCAATCAATTTATCACTTTAAAACTTATTAAATGGAGATATATCTTCTTAGATTCTTAAAAGCATTTGATACAATTATCCATTCATGATTTTTAAAAACTCTATAAACCAGCATTAGAAGAGAATAAAAAGGATATATACCAGAAGCCTACAGAAAACATCACACTAAACAAACAAATCAAAACCTTTTATTTCTGTATGCCAGCAAAAAAAGTTAGAAAATACATTTTTAAAAATACATTGTTTACCGTAATATAAGATATTACTTACATTATTAAGCTATCACTTATCTTTATACTGTCAGAATGGACCAATAAAAGATGTGCAAGATCTCTGGAAGAAAATTGTAGAAAATTATCAAGAGAAATTAAAGAAGATCTAAATAAATGAAGAGCTGTATCACTTTCATAAATTAGAAACTTCAAGCTTGTGATGTTCTGTCTCTCCATATTGAACTGTAGACTCAATGCAGTTCTAACCAAAATCCCAAAAGACCAGGAATAGCCAAGATACTGTGAAATACAGGGTAACAGAACTATTTTTACTGCATAACAATAACTATTCTTCTGATAAAACTACAGTAAGTAAAGGGCAGTGTAGTACTGCAAGGATGGATGTGAAGACTGGTAGAACAGGATAGCCCAGAAAGAAAAGGGTACGTTAGTAGATGTTTATTTTATTGGGGGAAAAAGAAGTCACTGTAGAACTGTGGAAAGTATAATCTTTTCAATAAACAGTGCTGGGAATATAGAAAAAAAATACAATTGGAGACACACACACACACACACCCCACTTCATACTATATTTTTTTAAAAAATTAATTTCAGATAATAGTTGACCTAAATGGGAAAGTTAAAACCAGAAAGTTTGTGTTAAAATATAAGGTAGGAGAATATCATCATGGCCTTGAAGTATGGAAAGTTTTCTTAGGTCACAAAAAGCTCTAACCATAAAGGGAAAGAGTTGATAAATGTAGTTATTTTAAAAGTAAAAACTTCCATTTCTCAAGACACCATTAAGAGTGGAAAGGATGACAGTGGGTGAGAGAAGATACTTACAACACATATAACCAAGAGAAAGCTTATGTGTGCAATATGTAGAAACCCCCATAAATCATTAAGAAAAATGTAGAAAACCCTGTGGGGAGATATGTAAAAAATTTGAGTAAGCACCTGACAAAAGACAAATCCAATTGGCTAATAAACATAAAAATATGCTCAACTCATTAATAATCAGGGGATACAAACATATAAAATACTATATACCCACTGGAAAGTCAGATGATACCAAGCACTGAAGCAGGCATGGAGCAGTGGAAACTCAGTAAGTCCTGGTGAAAGTGTAAATTGGTACACTTTAGAAAACAGTGTCTACTGAGCTGCAGATGTCCATTCCCTATTATCCAGCAGTTCCACTCTTAGGAATATACCCAGAAACATGCAGCGGGAGCCATTACAGGAATATTCATAGCAGCATGATTTATAATAATGAAAAATTGACTGAATATCCATTAAGTCAAGGTATATGCATATAACAGAAAAACATAGTTAAGGAAAGGAATAAAGACATTTAAAACCAATAGTGTAGATGAATCTTACAAACATATGAAAAGGAAAAAGCCATCACTGATAATAAGGTAAAATTAAATTGTAGTTTTTAGAGATGATTATTTATTTGGTGAAACAAAGAAAAGTATGGCCGTGATCAGCATAAAAATCAGGGTAGTGATTTGAGAGGGATGGTGGGAGGGATTTGTGATAGGAAACCAGGATGCCCAGGGGCTTCCTGGGTTGTCGGCAATGGATTTCTTGATCTACAAGGTAGTTAGTTACATGGTTGTTAGCTTATTAATATTAAGTGCATAGTTTATCCACTTTCCTGCTTTGGGATTTTTTTCATCACTTAAAAAATTTTTAAATACATATGCATATATATACACACACAAACATACATGTATGTATATGATACATAATCTATGCATACATACATACATACATACATACATACATACATACATATATGTGCTAACAGTGGTGATAAAAATAGATGTCCTTGGGCAGAGTGGTGTTGATTAGTGTGTGCTGGACTATCTGTTGTACTTTGGCAGAATGCCTTGCTAATCCTCCTTAATAAGGCTGACTAAGCCTCCCACATATGTGATTACAGTCAGACTGTGACAGGAGAGATCTGTAAACTTTACTCTTGACATAGTTTTAATTTCCTAAATTCCTTAGATCTTATTCTTTAGGGAGAAATTTGTTTTTCATCTTATTTGGTGATTTAGCCCAATTTGTATTGTGACCTTCACTCAATTTTTTATCCCAGAGAAATAATTACCGGTAACCTTCCTTGCAGTGTTTCCAAATAACAATCTTTATTTCTTGTCTGTTTGTCTTCCATCCCCTTCACTTCTGTTTTATAATTGTGCAGTGGATTGAATGATACCTTTGAAAAGTTATTTCTGGACTATCCTTAGCATATCATCCTTGGTTTTCCTTAGATGCAAAGGAAAGCAATTCCAACATTTAAATTGGCATTTTGTCTACTTCAAGGTTTCTTAGTATTTTCAAGGCGTTTTCATCATGGCTTTCAATTCTGGTTGCAACACAGTTCTAGCCCTAGCATTCGGTAACCAAGGAAACGCCCTACTTTCAGCATGGCACAGTGCAAGTGTACCTTTTCAAAAAATATTCCAGGTTGAGTATTCTGTGTATTCTGAGATAATATTCTAAAGAAGTTCAGTGGCCCTGGTGGTAGGAAAAAAATACTAAATGTTTACACATTAAAATCACTTGAAAGAAAAATCCAGTATGAAAGAAAAGTCTTTGTTTCTCCCAAATGACAAGCTAAAACTGCCATTGCCGTAGATGTGTGCATATACAACTTAGGGAAACCAATGACTAAAATAAAATTCAACTAAAAAATAAAACTGAAGTTTAAAAATTTTTGTGTAGCAAATGTATTTCTAAGGTCAGTTGATCTGCATTTATAAGTGTTATCAGATACTCCCAAAGCATTTGGATAGGCTAGTTTAGGTTAAAATATTAATACAAAGATGAAAGATGTATGATACCTGTTCTAATGGAAGAGACAGATATGGATGTGAATATAAAATCTTCAATGAAATAAGTTCTGTAATGAAAAGATATTTGTTATTAGGGTGATGCAAGCAAAATTGATATGAGAGTAGAATTTGCTATGAAGATAATTTTTAAAAATATAATTGGGATGTAAATTCTCTCTATAAATCCTTATTTTGTTGGTTATCCATCAGAAAGCTTGAAAGTTATACTTTTCTTTCACCTTTTATCATGGAAATTTTAAAGCCTATTCAGATGTAGACAAAATATATAGTATAATGAACCACCATGTATTCATCACCCAAGAAAGTTTCAAACTAATGAAAACCTGAAGCTTTTTTAAATGCACGACCTTTAAAATTCAGAAATTTATAGACTTATTAACTGCCTTAGGAAGATAACATCTATGCAATATGAATCCAAATATGCTTGTGATATAGTTTGTAATTTACTAATCTTTTCTTTTCAGTAACTTTTTATTCAAATATCATTAGTGGATATATTTTAACTTCATATAACACTTATGTATGTTTTATTTTAAACAATGTGGGGTATTTTATAGTATTGCCTTTGAAACATGAGCTTAATACCTAGAATAGCAGTGGAGTGATATTACTTACCTTCAGAGCTGAGAATCAGTTTGTTTAGGTCAGCAGTTCTCAACCTGTGGGTCGCGACCCCTTTGGGGGTCGAACGACCCTTTCACAGGGGTCACCTAAGACCATCGGAAAACACATATTTTCGATGGTCTT
>NW_017731707.1:591689-700969 GCF_001890085.2 Hipposideros armiger
AGAATGAAACTAGAACTGTCCGCTGTCAAATGACATAGCAATAACATAGATGCGAATGACTCTAGTACTTCCAAAAATGAACTAGTGCCATCTGTCACAAACATGCGTCATGACTTTTCCGAAGACCTAATAGTAGGCATTTTCTCATTTTCCTATCTCATTTAATCCTGTTGATGTGATGATTTTGAAACCTTAAACATATCATGGAGAGGACTAGAGATAATGAACCTGGAAAAGAGGAGTCTTCATTATCTTTCAGTATTTAGAGAGCTGTCATATAGAAGAGACAGCTGTGGCACTGAGGGAGTAAAAGGTGGCTGCTTGGGACTTAGACTGGGAAAATTCTAAGCTCTCTTGTCCCGTCGCTACAAAAAATTTATTATAAAAAGAGTCATTGCTTTTTCCTTTATGAATTTTAGTTTTTGAAGTCTATAGTTTCCTACTTGGATATTAACACAGGAATATGAATTTGTTACTTCTAAGTATTTTCCTTTTGTCTGTTTCATTTACCCCCAGATGAATCTATGCAGAAATTATTTGAAGGAGGAAAAGGTAATGTGTTTCAAAGAGTGCTGTCCTGGATTCCATCAAATAACCATCAACTGCAGCTTGCTGGAGCATTGGCAATTGCAAATTTTGCCAGAAATGGTAAGCGTATTATTTCATTTTTTAAACTCACATGTTGTATATTTTTTAATTTTTGCTTTGCCATTACATGCACTAAAACTGGAACAGTTCATAATTATACATAGTATGTATGTGTACTGCTACCTTAACTTTTAAGAGATTTGAAATAGTTATGATTTTCCTAACAATTTACATATTTTATGCAGTTTGGCTAAGTTCTAGTAATTGAAAGATCATGAACAGTGATCATGAAGTCCTTCTCTTAGTACTCTGCACTTCAGAGAATAGTAACCTTGAGTCCCATTCTTATAAACATCATCTGGGAAGATATGCTCTCTTGCCTGGTGCTTTTATTTTAGATTTAATAATCTGAGTATTCGTTGTAAGGTTATTGTGCTTTAATTTATACTTATGCCTACAGAAGTTAAGTGTGGCTAATTCTCTGGTTTGGGGTAGAATATTTAATTTAGTCTAATAATATTTCAGAGGCACCAGACCTCCATGTTTATGTCTGAAGCCTGATACTCCTGCTATTAGCCTAGAAACTCATACTATCTCTAGGAAATATGGGTTACTTTTGTGTTTAGTTTGATTTTATTCCAGTATGAACTGTTGTTATAATGGATGACTTATTCCATTTTCACTTCCTTCTTTTGGGGGACCATCATTAACTCCTTAATGATGGAATTAAGACTGGCAAAATACTTGTTGATAATTGTTGAAGCTAAATAGTGGTTTGTTATAATACTCTCTACTTTATAAATGTTTAAAAAATTCTATCATTGAAAAGTAATTTAACTATCAGTCATGATAACACAATGTGGAATACTGTCTCTGTAACATTGGCAGAACTCAGGCGTACTTCACTATAAATGAAAGCTATTGGTAGACATTTTAAACAAGAGATTTCGTTTTACTCATCTTCTGATATAGTATCAGTTTAAGCTAGAAAGTTTTCTTAATTTTAAATTTTTATCTATTTTAACAATCTTATTGGATTTCTCACACAGGAAAAAAAAAAAGAACAACTATAAACCTATTGGAAGAGTTAGAATTCGTTTTATTTTCCTAATGTAGGCTCCATTTTCACTAATGTAGATAATGGGCGGGCGTCAGTATCACGAAGTATTTATAGTGGTTTGTACGGAGGAAGAAAAAATGCTTTAATTTTCTTCAGATGGAAATTGTATCCACATGGTAGACAATGGAATTGTAGAAAAACTTATGGATTTATTGGACAGACATGTGGAAGATGGAAATGTGACGGTACAGCATGCAGCACTAAGTGCCCTCAGAAACCTGGCCATTCCAGGTAAGACTTAAAAATGGGAGGCCACTATGTAAGCAATAAAATCTATTGTTTGGGAAAGATATTTACTTTATGTGATTTGTGGACCTGCCTTGACCAAGAAAAGAAAAAAAAAAAAAACAGTCTTCAAATTGTTTACCTTTTTTTTACTGATAAATGGAGATCCTATGTTAAATAAGTTTTCTAAGACTATGCAAACATAATCTTTGCTTTTGTTCAGTGAACATTTTATTCTGTTACCTTTTGTGAACTAAGATTTTCATTATATTGTATAAGTAAGCTTTTTAAAGCATCTTCACTTGAGGTAAGACAATGGCATCAATTAACAGAGTCCCCTAAAGAATGACTTTTAAGGTTGGCTTGTTTTCCCTACAAGCAGACATACGATTTTTTTAAATTGCCGTTAATGTGTCTTTTTGGATTAAAGGTTTTTGAGCCATGAAATCACATTACCATAGGAAATAATACAAGAGATGGTTTAAACTATTCCTTTATTATAATTTCTAATAGTAACTTTCCAATTAGGAGAAATAACAAAACTATATGAATTCAGTTTGGTTCATATAGCAGATTAATGTTGTTTATTAATGTCTATAACAGCTATAACACAGCTGGGTCAAGGACAGAGGAAATATCTAGTAAAGTTAAAGAATTGTGCTTTTTGTAAATAAGGCAACATTGTCAGATTCCCTTTACAAATTATTTAAGGAAGTATTTGGAAGTTAGGTTTAAAAAGCCAGTAAGTATGATTTCGTGTGTTATGCTCTGATACACAAACAGGATACAAGATTTTTTTTTTAATAGAAAACTATAACGAGGCCTTAAAGATAATAAGAACCTTAATAAATGTGTGAATGTGTAATGTATTGAATTGAATGATTCATATAATCAAGAACGCTAACACCATTTTAACCATAGTGCCTTTCTCTCTCTCTCCATCTCCCTCTCCCTCTCCCTTTCCTTCTCTCTCTTTCTTTCTGTAGTTGTAAATAAAGCAAAGATGTTATCAGCTGGGGTCACAGAGGCAGTTTTGAAATTCCTTAAATCTGAAATGCCGCCGGTTCAGTTCAAACTTCTGGGAACGTTAAGAATGTTAATAGATGCTCAAGGTAAAAGAAATGCTTTCCCAAGGTGCCTTTTTGACTTGATAGTCTCAGTGTGCCTCTAGTTGAAATAGGACCTGTTTTTAGCTTTCAGAATTGTGTAATCATAAAGATAAATAGCAAATAAAAGGCAAAAAGAGATTGGTTTTAGAACCTATTCATTAATTCCCATGCTTGTTGTAATTGACTTTAAATGGAAATATATTGCATTTCTCTTTATTAGTGCATATAATCCTGTTTTTAAGTTAATTTATTAGCAGTTCCTTAGGGTTTAAGTTTTAGCATTTCATACCCATTTTCACCATGTCTTCAAAATCAACATGTTTCAATACAGTGATAGTCAAAATTTTTAAAAATTTGTTCTGCAAACAGGAAGATCATTTTTCTGTTTATAGAAACAACAATGAAAACCACTCCATGGAATGAATTATGTATGTTTACTTATTTCTAAACTCTAAACCTTTGTACTGATTCCTTAGAGTCCTGAAAAACCTTCATTACGATTTGCCAGAGTACCAACAGACTACCAGGCTGACCCGAAAGAATATGATGTTTATTTTTGTATTTTGTATGAAAGTCCACAACTTTATATAAAAGGCCCAATAGTCCATCAGACATGGAATACTTACTGTATTTGCAGTTACTGCTTTAATAATATCATTGTGTTTATTAGGCATGTAATTTCACAGTGTTACGTCTTTACCAATTATTTCAGTTGATTGCCTATCAGTGATTCATTCCTTTGTGGTTTGCCTTCTTTCCTATAGCAGAAGCCGCTGAACAACTGGGAAAGAATGTTAAATTAGTGGAGCGTTTGGTGGAATGGTGTGAAGCCAAAGATCATGCTGGTGTGATGGGGGAGTCAAACAGACTGCTCTCTGCCCTCATACGACACAGTAAATCAAAAGTAAGTTCCAGAGGAAACGTTCACTAAAACACATTTGAGTGGCCTTTTTGGAAACCCAGTATTGTAGATCCTACATCATAAGTTTGCATTTTTATGTATTTATGTATAAGCACATTATTCAAAAATTCTGGAAAAAAATTGAAGATTGAGCCTTTTTATTTAGTTCTGTCCCATAATCGTTAAGAGTATGGCTTTGGAATGGAATCAAACAGAAATGAGTTCATATTTTATCAGTATCTTAATATATAAAAACTGGGTTAATACCTACTTGAAAGTGTGAGGATGATACAATGAGGTCACACACACGAAGTGCTCAGCCAGTACCTGGGACGCAGTTAGCATGCAGTAAGTGGAGGTTGCTGCTGTTGCTGTTATTATCATTTTTACCACCAGCAGCACCACCAGCACCAGCATCAGTGTCAGTCGTCTTCTGTGTGCTAGGCACTGGCCAAGCTAGCTACTGTTATTTAGAAATTCAGTGATATCTCGATAGTATATGATGCCCAGAACTCAGAAAGTTGGACCAAGTCTATTCTCATGGCAGTATCCAGCTTATTATGTGTCTGGCACATGGCCAATAACCTATAAATATCTGTTGAATGAATAAATGAACAAATGAACTATTTTAAAGATCACAATGGTGAAAGCCCAGGCCAGTGGTTCAGCAGCTGACTCAGTATCTAGATTATATACCTTTTATTTTTTTGTAACGTCTTGTAAGGTGAGCCTTTTGACCATTTCACGTGTGTACAACTGCAGAGAACCCAGCTTTATCTGAGTTTCACAGAAGAGGCGATGTTTCAGAGGTTAACTTAGAATCTCTCAGGAGAAGGGGAAGATTCACATTGATGAATTCAGCACATAAATTTTGGCATAGACTACAAATGGTTAAGAACAAGGACCTACTAGTCAGAATGCCTAGATTTGAATCTTGGCTTGTTAACTGACTTTGGGAAAATTTCATAACTTAATCTGAGCTTCAGTTTCTTCATCTATACAGATAATATCTAGCTAATGGGATTCTCTGTGGGGATAAAAATGAGCTAATAATCTATAAGCTACCCAGTACAATATCCAGTGTATAGTTGTTGCTTCATAAAGGGTAGCTATCAGTATTATTAATTCTCTTTTGTCATATGACATAAGTACAATGCTTCATTTATCTTTTATCCCCCATTCTGTCAGGCAAAGCAACTCTATAGAGCTATTCGGTCAGCGTTTATTGAAGTAGGAGGAGAGAGGGCAGGCATTTGAAAAGGAACTACTTAGATATCTGTTCCAGAAAAGTATGATGGAGAGAAGCTATGCCTGGACTTAACGGGGGGCTGTTTGTTTCTGATGTACAAATTTCCTTCATTCATTCCCTACCCTTCCTTCTACTACAGTGGACTTTTCAGGATGAGTTACAAAATAGAGGATAAGATGACAGTCCAGGAACCTTCCCTAGATGACTGTACCTAAGAATCTCTGTGGTCTTGACTCAATAAGTTTCTTAGTGATTTTTGTAAAAATCTTTACTAATTTTAAGATTTCTATATCAGTTTCAAATAAACTGTCACCCAGTAAGCAGTATATTGGGAAACTTTCTTTTCATTAGGAAAGGCTTTAAAGTGAAGGGAGTTCCTCACTTTCTAAAAGAGATTGTTGGGAAAAGACTTAGATGCTAGAACACAGCTACCAGAAAAACTCACTACTAAATCAGTGGTTTCCATTGATTTAGAATGTTTGATTACAAAACAAGATTGGACAAAGATACTGTCTATAAATAGTTTTCTTAAAAATTTACGTAAGATGGAAACATAAAGGAAACCCTTTTTCAAATATTTTACCGAATTAATTTGAAAAATATTACTAATTGCAGTTAGTTTTGTACCATTGACGCTAACATGGACAGGCTACTTAAAATATCCAGCTTACTTCAAATTACTAAAAATAGTGAAAAGTAGCAAAGAAAATTACTTTAAAAATATTCTATAATTGAGACTTTCCACTAAATCATATTTAATCCAAGATTTTTTAGGCAACAAAACCCAGAAATGAAAACAAAAGTGGGTATTAGAAATAAATGTGAACTTTTTTTCATCTAACCTTTGCTATATGTGCTTTTCATGTAACTTTATAATTATCACAGAAACCTATGAGATATGCGCTTATATTATCCCAACATTATAGACAAACTCACTGAGATGCACAGCAGTTCAGTAATTTGCTCAAAGTCAGTATCGGTGGTGGGATTTGTTCAGCCTGGAGCTCACTGCCTCCTTTGCCATCGGATCTGTAGTTAGCATGAGAAATGAGGAACACGGAGAATTTTGATTTAAGTTCTGCTCATGGCCTTTTGTATGTAACCCAGTTTTGTCAGATACAACAAAGGGTAAAAGCTTTTTTTTTTTTTAATGTTTTACCTAGAGCAGCTGGAGAACAATACCTATAATAAAAGTTTGGGGGAAAAAAGAATTCATTTGTTATCAAGTTTTATTCTCTTTTGTAGATCCTGCGGTAGGTCAACATTTGAGTCAATGGTACTTGTATTTCTTTGACTTTGGTAGCTTCTGGGACTCTATTCCTTGATATAAATGAACTGCAATGGTCTTTTTCAGTTAGGTAATTTAAATTGTCATCTTTTGATGAGTTTATTTAAAGCTAAAAGCTTTTCCTTTCTATAAAGATAAAATTATTAAATGTAATGATTCATATAGAACATTGTTAGAAAACCACTCAACAATCAATTGACTGCTTATAAAGTAGCTTCTTTACGTTTAAAATGAAAGTTTATTTCATTTGTATTTATTTATTGTAGGATGTAATTAAAACCATTGTACAGAGTGGTGGCATCAAGCATCTAGTTACCATGGCAACTAGTGAACATGTAATAATGCAGAATGAAGCCCTCGTTGCTTTGGCACTAATTGCAGCTTTAGAACTGGGTAAGTACCCAGTGACAAACTTATTTTCTCCTATTTTTATCTTGGATGAAAGGAAGCACAGAAGTGGAAAAGAAGTCAGACAACCTTGACCAGAAGTGTTTTGCCAGTGTGTATCTGTACTTATATCTGAGTATATGGAAAATCATATTCTATAGATTGTCTCCACAGCTGTTCCCTTTTTGGTAACATTTTTAGGGCAATGCTTTAAGATTAGTTTGACTCTTAAATGTTATCTCAAGTTATAGGCACTTAGGGAATCATTTTCCAGCAGGTCTCACAAAGAAATGAAACAATATTTAGAATACAACAGCAAGTTTAGTTTCCTGCTTTTCCAGCGATCCAGACCTTCTTTCTATCCAGGGGTCAGCAAACTGCAGCTCGCGAGCCACATGCAGCTCTTTGGGTACGTTCCATCTCAAAAGTTTGCCGACCCCTGGAACAGCCAATCCTGTCCCTCACAACAATTTAAAAATTATTTGAGAGCCATAAATATATTTTTACAAATAAGGAAAAATCTAAAGTAATATTATAAATGAAACTATGATAGTTCTATTTTCATTTTCAATTTTACTTCAGAGCCACATGTGTCTCGCAAGCCGCAGTTTGCTGACCCTTGGCGGCTCTTCCATCTCAAAAGTTTGCTGACCCCTGTCATCTCTGCTCCTAAATACTCTATCTTGCTAACTTCTTTGTCTCTATCACAATGATTTCTATTGCTTGTATTAATAGTATTTCCTTCATTCTGAATATTCACCTTCTGTGTCACTCTCCTGTATGTTTCACTTTCAAAATTCCCCAAAAGCAGAGTTTAAATCATTCGGATAAGTTTCTGTCTAGCATATAGCACCCCTATTGGTCATAATTCTTCATGAGACGCTAGCTCATAGGCGTCTAGCTTATGGGTAGCAACCTTTGTCTCAGGAAACAATCTCTGATATAATCAGCTGGGGACAATCAGAATCATGTGGGCTGTGGTTCAGGCCTGAGGCTGCCTTACACAAAGGAGGACTGTAGACTTAGTATGTGTCCTCTTCAAAGCATTGTGGGTAAATACTGGGTAACTAAACACCTCTTAATTTCCACTGGTAATTTATGTCCATAATTCTCACACTGGGGCAGGTGTGCCCCCCACCCTATCTCAAGAAGGAGAAGCCAAGAGATAAATATGGTATATCTTCCTCCAGTATCAGATTTACTCAGATTTGGGGTAGGAGAGATTTTGAATTTTTGTCCTCTTAAATAAAGGGTTGTGAATTTTAAAACAATTCATATTTTTTTTTAAAAATCAAAGGTGTAAGTAAGATGTCAAATTTTCTTGAATTTTAAAGCTAAAATAAAAGACTTCAAGAAAATATATGCTTACCATCAGCGACTTTGCTCTATAGTTCAAGATTCCTGTGGAGGTCAGTTCGCGTTCTGGCCTAGCCTGTGATTTTTCACGTGGCTGGAATAGATGAGGTGAGTCGGTCTAGAAGCCCAGACACCTATAAGGGGTGGAAGCTATGCTGAAAGGGTGAGTCAGGGAGGGCATTAAGTCAAACTGGGTTCATAGCCTGATTTTAAATGGCTTAAAGTAATGGAGTATTTTCAGAATATCTTTGACCTCCCATCCTGGGGCAAATCTGGTTTTGTGCCTTCCAAACAAGGTGTCTCCCAAACAGCTATAGTTTTGTCAGCTTCTTTCTGATAGCTGGACATTTGCGTGGGTCTGGTCACCTTACCGTAGGACTATATACAATGACAATACATACATTGATTTTATTGTTGTTTAGTGTTTCCTAGGCTCCTTGAACTTAAGTTATATAAGGAAGCCCATACTACCTTTTTAATACACATTTTGAAAACCGTATTTTTCCAGCCTTGTTTCCTTATAGGCTATTCATTAAGTAATTATCATTATCAATTTTTTGTATGACAGTAGTATTAAAACAACATTTATAAGAGTCCTTACCTTTTTTAGTTTTAGATAATTGTTGATTCACATGCAGTTGTAAAAAAAATACTACAGAGAAATCCCTTGTATACTTTACCCAGTTTCTCCCAATGGGAACATTTTGCAAAACTATAAGTAGTAAAATAGTCCAACCATTGATATAATTTAGCTATCTTATTCAGATTTCCCCAGTTTTACTTGTACTCATTTGTATGTAAAGTTCTATGCAATTAGTTGACGTGTAGGTTTATGTATCAGCCACCACAGTCGATACTAAACTGTTCTAACACCACAAATATCCATCCACTTATAACAACACTCACCTACCTCCTACCCCTACCTCCCACCTTGCTCCTAATCCCTGGAAACCACTAATCCACCCTTCATTTCTAAAATATTTTCATTTCAAAAATGTTATATAAATAACATTATATATAGCATGTGACTTTTTGGAATTGGCTTTTTTCGCTCAGCATAATTTTCTAAAGGCATCCAATTTGTTTTGTGTTGCAATAGCTTTTTATTGCTAAATAGTATTCCATGGCATGTATGTGCCACAATTTGTTTAACCATTCATCTGTTGAAGGACACCTGGGCTGATTCCACTTGGAGGCTTTTAAAAATAAAGTTGCTATGAACACTCATGTATAGGTTTTTATGTGAACGTGAATTTTTTTATTTCTCTGGATAAATGCCTAGGAGTGCAATTGCTGGGTTATGTGGTAACTGTATGTTTAATTTTTTTAAGAAACTGTCAAACTGCCTTCCAGAGTGGCTGTCCCATTTTACCTTCCCGTCAGCACTGTATATGTGATTAGTATTCCCTACATCCTCACCAGCATTTAGTGTTGTCACTGTTTTTTATTTTAGCCATTCTGATAGCTATGTGGAGATATGGAGATATCTCATTGTGGTTTTAATTTATATTTTTCTAATGGTAATGATGTTGAACATCTTTCCATGTGCTTATTTGCCATCCTATGTGTTCTTTGGTGAAATGCCTGTTTCATTTTTCTAATTTTTTTCACTCTTAAGTTTTGAGAATTCTTCGTATTTTCTAAAAGTTTTATGGTTTTACATTTTACACTTAAGTCTGTGATCCTCTTTGAGTTAATATGTATAGAAGGTATGTGGTTTAGGTCAGAGTTCCTTTTTTTGCCTGTGGCTGCCTAATTGCCAGCATTATTTGTTGAAGAGGCTGTCTTTCCTCCATTGAATTGATTTTGGACCTTTGTCAAAGAACATTTCTGTTTGAGTCTATTTTTTTGGTCCTGTATTGAGTTCCTATAATCTATGTATCTATCAACCATACCACAATGTCTTGATAACTGTGCTTGCTATATAGTGAGCCTTAATATTGGGTAGGAGAATTCCTCCCACTTTATTCTTTTTTTATCAAGACTGTTTACCTCTTTGTAGGGCCTGTAGTTTTTCATATAAATTTTAGTATAAGCTTATCTATTTTTGATAGAAAGTCTTGCTGCAATTTTGATAAGAATTAAGATTCTTTATCTCTTAAAGATACATACTGAAATATACTATATAGAGGAAATTATGTGATTTATAGGAGTTGCTCCAAAATAATTTGGGATGGATTAGAGTAGGTGGATAAGACTAGAGTTAGATGAAACAAGTTTGGCCATAATTTATGAAGATGATGATAGTACATAGTGTATCATTTTACCATCTCTTCAGCTTTTGTATATATTTAACATTTTTCATAATAAAGATTTTTAATTGCCTCATATTTAAAGGAATATTCTAATTCCTAATTTTAAGCCTAGCCTAAACTCCTGAAATGTCTGCTGAAAGTAAGCTCTATCTATTTTTTTTAACAAGGTCTGAATTAAATACTCTATATCTAGGTCATTATTTATCAGTCTCTTTGGAAGTTTTCACATGGTCAGTTTCTAGAAAGGAAAGCAGTATCTAGCCAGGTTGCACTGGGATACAATACACAGTGAATATAACTGATACTTTAATTTTTTTCATGTTCTAGGCTCTGCTGAGAAAGATCTAGAAAGTGCTAAACTTGTACAGATTTTACATAGACTACTAGCAGATGAGAGAAGTGCTCCTGAAATCAAATATAATTCCATGGTCCTGATCTGTGCTCTCATGGGATCTGGTAAGTATTTCTTCTATCATTTGATGTGTGTCCATCAACATATGTTTGACTTTATTAAATATAGAATAATAGTAAATGGTGGATTTAAGTTTTAAAGCATTAGAATCTAGTTTATGGAGGTTATAGGATTACCTTTACATTGAAAATATTCCCAAAAGATTCTTACTATGATAATAAAACGTATCCTATGGCAAATATAGGCAAAATCAATGTTAAAAATCAATACCTGTAAGTTTCATCAACCCTAAAATATTATTTTATATGAAGAACAAGTTCTGATTTTGTATGCCATGGTATTAGCTAAAGAATTTGTTCAAGAAATCATTAGCATATCTTGGTTTATGTTCCATGGACAATTGAAAATAATGTGTATTCTGCCATTATTGGGTGAAATGTTCTTTAAGTGTCAGCTACATCCATTTGGTTGGTAGTGGTATTGTTTTCTATATTCTTGCTGATTTTCTAATTAAATGTTCTATCAGTTGTTAAGAGAGGGGTGTTGAAGTCTTCGACTCTAATGGTGGATTGATCCATTTCTCCTTTCAGTCCTATCAGTTTTTGCTTCACATATTTTGTAGCTCTGTTGGTAGGTATATACAACTTTAGGATCACTATACCCTCTTGGTGGATTCACCTTTCTATCATTAGGCACTATTCCTCTCTATCTCTGGTAATTTTCTTTGCTCTGAAGTCTACTTTATCTGATATTATTAAAACAACTATTCCTACTTTCTTTTGAATAACATTGACATGATTTTTTTTCACCCTTTTAGTTTCAGTCTGCTGTAACATTATATTTGATGTGTGAACAACATATTGTTGGATCATGTGTGGTTTTTTTGTTGCAGTTTTTTATTTAACTCTAGTTGATATACAATGTTATATTAGTTTAAGGTGTACAATATAGTGACTCAACATTTTTATACCTCACAATGTGATCACCCCACTAATTCTAGTAATCCTCTGTCATCATGTAAACTTACCACATTATTATTGACTATATTCCCCTTCACCTTTTTCACCCATCCCCTCAGCCCCTCACTTCTGGTAACTGTCCCTTTGGTCCCTGTTTCTGCGGGTCTGTTTTTGTTTCATTTGTTAATTTGTTTCATTTTTTTAGATTCCACATATAAGTGAAACCATACAGTATTTGTCTTTGTTCAACTTATTTCACTTAGCATAATACCATCTAGGTCTATCCATGTTGTAGCAAATGGCAAGATTTCATTCTTTTTTATTGCTGTGTAATATTCTAGTGTGTGTGTGTGTGTGTGTGTGTGTGTGTGTACAGAGGGTGCCAAAAAAATGTATACACTTTAAGATAGGAAAAAATTGTATTAAAATTGTAATAATATATACCAATAACAAAAGATGAATAGAAGTCATGTGAATACATTTTTTGGCACCCCCGGTATATACCATGTTCTTTATCCAGTCATCTGTCATTGGACACCTAGATTGTTTCCATATCTTGGCTATTATAAATAATGCTGCAGTGAGTATAGGGGTGCATTTATCTTTCTGAATTAATATTTTCGCTTTCTTCAGATAAATACTCAGACGTAGAATTTCTGGTTCGTATGGTAGATCTATTTTTAGTTTTATGAGGAATCTCTATACTGTTTGCCACAGTGACAGTACCAATTTACAGTCCCACCAACAGTGCACAAGGATTCCCTTTGCTTCACATCCTTGCCAACACATTATCTGTTGACTTTTTAATAATAGCCATTCTGAATGATGTGAAGTGGTATCTTATTGTGGTTTTAATTTGCATTCCTCTGATAATTAGTGATGTTGAGCATCTTTTCATATGTCTGTTGGCCACCTGTATGTCTTCTTTGGAGAAATGTTTTTTCATATGCTCTGCCCATTTTTTGATCAGATGATTTATTTTTTTTGTTACTGATTTGTGTGAGTTTCCTACATATTTTGGATATCAACTCCTGACTGGATATATCATTTGCAAATATATTCCCCCATTCAGTAGGTTGTCTTTTTGTTTTATAGATGGTTTCCTTCACTGTGCAGAAGCTTTTTAGTTTGATGACATCCCATTTATTTATCTTTGCTTTTGTTTCCGGTGCTCAAGGGGACATATCCAAAGAGATATTACTCAGACTGCTGTCATATGGTTTATTACCTATGTTTTCTTCTAGAAGTTTTATGGTTTCAGGTCTTACATTTAAGTCTTTAAACCATTTTGAGTTTATTTCTGTATCTGGTATAAAAGAGTGGTCCAATTTCATTTTTCTGCATGTGTCTGTCCAATTTTCCCATACCACTTGTTGAAGAGACTGTCATTACTCCATTGTATAGTCTTACCTCCTTTGTTTGTAAATAGATTAGTTGACCATATAAGCGAGGGTTTGTTTCTGGGCTCTCTATTTTGTTCCATTTATCTGTGTCTCTTTTTGTGCCTGTACCAAACTGTTGATCATAGGTTTGTAGTATAGTTTGAAACCTGGTAAGCATGATACCTCCAACTTTGTTCTTCTTTCTCAAGATTGCTTTGGCTATTATTTGTGGTCTTTAGTGGTTCCATATAAATTTTAGGATTATTTGTTCCAGTTCTGAGAAGAATGTTATTGGTATTTTGATAGGAATTGCATTGAATCTGTAGATTGCTTCGAGTAGTATGGTCATTTTAATGGTATTAGTCCTTCTAGTCATGAGCATGGTATATCCTTCCATTTATTTGTGTCCTCTTCAGTTTTTTTCCTTGCTGTGTTATAGTTTTCAGAGTACAGGTCTTTCACCTCCTTAGTTAAAGTCATTCTCAGGTATTTTATTCTTTTTGATGCAATTATAAATGAAATTGTTTTCTTAATTTCTCCTTCTGATTGTGATGGATTTCTGTATATTGCTACTTTACTGAATTCTTTAATTATGTTATTTTTTGGTGGACTCTAGGGTTTTTATATATAGTATCATATGATCTGCAAATAGTGACAGTTTTGCTTCTTCCTTTCCAATTTGGATGCCTTTTATTTCTTTTTCTTGTGTGATTGCTGTGGATAGAACTTCCAGTACTATACTGAATGATAGTGGTGAGAATGGGCATCTTTGTTTTGTTCTTGATCTTAGAGGAAAAGCTTTCAGCTTTTCACCATTGAGTGTGATGTTAGCTGTGGGTTGGTCTTATGTGGCCTTTATGAAATTGAGGTAAGTTCCTTCTATACCCATTTAGTCCATTTGCATTTAAAGTAGTTATTGATAAGTATATACTTACTGCCATTTTGTTAATTGGTTTTTGGTTATTTTTGTTCTTCACTGTTTCTTCTGTTGATTCCTTCACTTTTAATTTGTTGGTTTTCTTTAGTGTTTTGATTAGATTTCTTGCTCTTTCGTGTGTGTGTATTTTTTGTATGTTTTCTATGAATCTTTACCACGAGGTTCATATCTATATCTATATCTATAGCTTTCTATTTTAAGCTGATAGGCATTTAAGTTCAATTGTAGTCCAAAAGTAATACATTTTTGCTCCCCTCTTCACTCTTTGTTTTTGACATCATGTTTTATATCTTTTTGTTTTGTATATCCCCTAATTATTTTAGCTATAATTTTGCTACTATTGTCTTTTAACCTTCATATTAGCTTTTTAAGTGGTTGATTCACTGTGTTTATTGTATATTTGCCTTTATAGGTGAGGTTTTCTTTTTCCTTTTCTCTATTTTTTTATTTCTGGTTATGGCTTTTCTGCATAAAGAAGACCCTTTAACATTTCCTGTAAGCCTGGTTTAGTGGTTATGAGCTCCTTTAGTTTGTGCTTATTTGGGGAATTCTTTATGTTTCCTTCAATTCTGAGTAATCTTGCTGGATGTATTATCCTAGGTTGTAGATCCCTTTCATGCAGCACTTCAAATATCTCCTGCTACTCCCTTCTGGTCACGTTGCTTCTGAGAAATCCCTTGTATGTGACTTGTTTCATTCTTGCTGCCTTTAAGGTTGCCTGTTTATCCTTAACATTTCCTATTTTAATTACATTATGTCTTAGTGTGAGTCTCTTTGGGTTCATCTTATTGGGAATTCTCTTTGATTCCTGGACCTGGGTTTCTGTTTCTTCCCACTGATTAGGAAAGTTTTCAGAAATTATTTCTTCAGATACTCTGTCTGCCCCTTTGTCTCTCTCTTCTCCTTCTGGAATCCCTATAATGAGAATGTTAGGGCACTTGATGCTATCCCAGAGATCTCTTACACTATCTTCACTTTTTAAACTCTTTTTTAATTTTACTCTTCTGATTGGCTGATCCCCACTCCTCTGTCTTCCAGATCACTAATCCATTTTCTGTACTAACTAATCTGCTTTCAGTTTCTTCTCATGTATTTCATTTCAGTCATTGTATTCTTCATTGCTGATTGCTCTTTATTACATTTCCTATCTCTTTGTTGAAGTGCTCTTTGAGTTCCTCTGTTGTACTCTCAAGTGTGTTGAGCATCCTTATGAGCATTTCTTTGAATTCTTTATCAGGCAAATTATCTCTGTTTCATTAGGGTATTCCTCTGGAGTTTTGGGGGGCTTTTTTCTCATTGATTTGGGCATTCTTCTGTTTTCCCATTTTGTTTGACTTTCTATGTTTGTTCCTATGAGTTGGATGGAATAGCTACCTCTCCTAGTCCTGAGAGAAATCCACTGTCCTCCTACTTGGTTTTTTTTCCCCCTGTAAGGTGTCATTTCTGTCTTTCTTTCAAGATTTTTTCTTTGTCTTAGTTTTCAAAAGTTTGACTATAATGTGCCTTGGCATGGATTTCTTTGGGTTTATCCTGTTTAAGATTTGCCGAGTGTCTTCATGTCTTTTGCTAAATTTGGAAAGTTTTTAACCATATTTCCTAAGGTTCTTTTTCAGCCCCAACATACTTCTCCTCTCCTTTCAGGTCCGTAGTGACACAAATGTGAGGTCTTTAGTTATATCACACAGGTACCTGAGGCTTTGTTCAGTTTTTTTCTAGTTTATTATTTCTCTGTTGTTCAGATTTGATAATTGCTATTATTCTTTCTTAAAGTTTACTGATTATTTCTTCTGTCCCCTTCATTCTGCTCTTGGGCCTATCCATTGAGTTTTTATTTCAGGTACTATATATAGTTTTGCGTTTTAAATTTTCCATTTGCTTTTTCTTTATATCTTCCGTTTCTTTACTGAAACTCTGTATGTTTTTTTCATTTGTTTCTAGCATGTTCGTAATTGTTGAGACGTTTTTAATGTAAAATATACATAAAATTTTCTGTTTTAACCATTTTACAGTGTACAGTTCAGTGACATTATACATTGACATTGCCATTCAACAATCACCACCATCCATCTCCAGACCTTTTTCTTTTCCCAACTTAAAAGTCTATAGTCCATACCAATAACTCCCCAATCACACATCTTCTCAGCTTTTAGAAACCACCATTCTATTTTCTGTTATTGAATTTGACTAAGTACCTCATATAAGTGGAATCATACAATATTTGTACTTTTGTGTCTGGCTTATTTCATTTAGCATAATGTCTTCAGGGTTCATCCATGTTGTAGCATGTGTTACAGTCAGGATTTCATTCCTTCTTATGGCTGAATGTTCCACTGCATGTATATATCACATTTTGTTTATTCATCCATCAATGGACCTTTGGGTTTTTTATACCTTTTGGCTATTGTGCATAATTCCACTATGAAAACATGGGTGCACAAATATCTGTTTGAGTCCCTGCTTTCAGTTATTTTGGGTATATATACAGAAGTGGAATCACTGGGTCATATAGTAATTCTATGTTTAATTTTTTGAGGAACCATCATACTGATTTCCACAGTGACTGCTTCATTTTACATACATTACCACCAGCAGTGCACATAGGTCCCAATTTCTCTTCATCCTCACTAACATTTGTTATTTTCTGGTGTTTTTTTTTATAATAGCCATCCTAGTGGGTATGAGATGGTATCTTACTGTGGTTTTGATTTGCATTTCCCTAATGATTAGTGATGTTGGGAATCTTTTCATATGCTCATTTGCCATTTGTGTATCTTCTTTGGAGAACTGCCTATTCAAGTTCATTGCCAATTTTTTAATCGAATTGTTTTTTTGTTGTTCTGTTGGAGTAATTCTTTATATGTATTGGATATTAATCCCCCATTGGATATATGATTTGCAAATATTTTCTCCTACTCCATGGGTTGGTTGCTTTTTCACTCTTTATACTGTCCTTTGATACACAGAAGTTCTAAATTGGATGAACTCCAGTTTATCTATTTTTCCTTCTGTTGCCTGTGCTTTTGGTACAACGAAAGGATTAATAAGAAATCATTGCTAAATCCAATGTCATGAAGTTTTTCCCCTTATGTTTTCTTTTAAGAATCTTATTGTTTAAGCTCTTACATTTAATTTTTGTATATAATGTAAGGGTTCACCCTCATTCTTTTGCTTGTGGATATTCAGTTTTTCCAGTACCACTTATTAAAAAGACTATCCTTTCTTCATTGAATGGTACTGACACCCTAATCAAAAATTATTTGAGGGGCCGGCTGAGTGGCTCAGTTGGTTAAGAGCTCGCTCAAAGGTTTGAGCTCTGAGCAACAGCGCTTCGAGTCCGGCCTGAGCTGAGCTGCCAACAGGTGGCAGGATGGCTCAGCTTAAAAAAAAAAAAAAGTTATTTGAAACATAAATGAGGGTTTATTTCTGGGCTCTGTTCTATTCCATTGGTCTATATATCTGTCTTTATACGAGCACCAAACTGTTTTGGTTATTGTAGCATTTTAGTAAGTTTTGAAATTAGGAAGCGTGAGACCTTCAACTTTGTTTTTCTTTTTAAGATTGGTTTGGATATTTGGAATCCCTTAAGATTTCATCTGAATTTTAGGATGGATTTTTCTATGTCTACTAAAAACATTGGTCCTAGTTTTAGACCTCAATCTTATTAAAATAAATACATCAGTTTGAAGAACGCCGATTGCATTAAACTTAACTGGACTTTAGTCTTCCCCATGTAGCAGTTTTTATAGTCTTCAGAGGAGTCTTATATTTTCCTGTAATTGAAGTTAAATAGAGCAAGAAAGCCAGAAAGAGGAAGACAGGAAATTTAAAAGGGAGTCTAGTGTCACAGAAATTTGTTGAAAGGACATGAAGCATAACCTTTTTTCTTTTGCCACAAAGTTGATTTGAAACAGATCTAAGATTTTTCTGTAAGTCATTGACCTTCATATTTGAATTGATGATAGGAGTTTATAACTGAACCCTGATCATACAATGAGCTGTGTTTAATTATAACTCATTACCTTAATCAACCTTACACGTTAGAACTTGACATCTGATTTATCTATCTTTATATTAATGTGGCAAGTAAAGGTTCTCTGATTTTTTTATTATAACATATTTCTAAAGAAGACATTTCTATAAATGTGGAGTATAGTGTGGGAATGGAGTCAATGGAATTGTAATAGATAAGTATGATATCGGGGATGGGGGGGCAGTGGATGGGGGAGGGGGGTTGTCACTTTGTGAGGGGCGAAAAGGATAACTAGTGCATTGTTTTGTACACTGAAACTAATAATGATAATTTTTTTTTAAAGTTAAAAAAAAAATGAAGACATTTCTAGACTACTGCTGTGTCTTTTTCCAGAATTATTTCTAGTTTTATGGCATCATCCCAATACACATTTTGGGTATATGTATTACATTGCAAAGTAAGATTAGAACAACCTAACAGAAACATACCTGTTATCTTGTTTTTGTCTTCCAGAATCTCTGCACAAGGAAGTACAGGATTTGTCTTTTCTAGATGTTGTATCCAAACTTCGCAGTCATGAGAACAAAAGCGTTGCCCAACAGGCCTCTCTCACAGAGCAGAGACTTACTGTGGAAAGCTGAGAACTGCCCCGCCCTAACACGTGGCATCACCCCATCTCTGGTTTTCCCTTTGTCCTCCATCCAGCTGCCTCTTCTGCTTCATTCTCTTCCATATCACTTGTGCATGCGTGTAATGTTCCAATACCAATTGAAGAACTGCTGTAGGTACCTGCCCAATAAGATTTCTAAAACCATAGTTAGTGTGAACATGAATTTGTCAAAAACAAGTCTCCATCCTAACTGTTCTCTTGTATTCCTGTTGCTTGAGCTACATTAAGTAGAATGTGCATGTTGTAGTCCTATGATGATGTAAACTTGGTACTACATAATGACTTGCTCCTCACACTTGGTAAACTACATAATGTACTGGTAAATTAGAAACAAACAAGAATGCAGCAGGACCTGTCTAGCTTATTAAAAATGGAATTGAATAGTAAAAATGGCTCCATTTATTTGGTGCTTTGGAAGCACAGTGACCAAAAAACTGTATGGCTGCTCATTCATTAGTCTTACCTACTATTGTCAAACCCATGGTACCTAGAGTTAAATAAAATCCAATGCTCTCACTCTTTACCCTATGGTTTCTCCTTCTTTCTAACTATGTAGACTCTTGAAACTGACAAAAACTTGGCAAGATTTCCTGAGGTTTTTTTTATTTCATAGGTAATTGGCTGTCATCAGTAGCCGGATGTTGAAAACATTTGTAGTTTTCAGCATGAAACTAAAGGGTTAAGAATCTCTATTACACTAGTACATCTTGTTTTTTGGCTATATTTTAGATTCTGATATATGTACAATTTCACCTCAGGACTTCTTCCATCAATTAATCAGCGTTGTCCAACAATTTGTCTTTAAAAGTCACTTTGGCATATGTTTTCAACTAAGAAAATTGAGTATAGCTCATTGAAGAATGGATTTTTTTCTTGTTTTTCATCATTTAGCTCAAAAGCAAGAAGTTTCTTCTCATCGTCCTTTTAAATCTTATATTAGAACTAGCTAGACATAAAGGGGAAATTTTTAAAATAACTTTGTCTAGACTAAAGAAAGGAAACAGGTTATAAAGCCATAGTAGCCAGTCCAGTTCATTCTGCAGATGATGGCCTCATACCAGTTAGAGCTTCCCATCTCCACTTTCCACAGAGAACTACCGTAGATCTTAAAGGCTATCAAAAAAGGTGACAGAACGAAAACTCAAGAGACAAGACCCCCTTGGCGAAATATACTGTACTCTTCACTGCCACTACCACCACCAAATGGGTTTTTAGATCTTTGAAACACAATCTTTGTAAATTAATCAAAATGTCCCTGTGACAAACCTGCCTTTTCCCCGTGCCCACGTCTGACACATACTGGCTGACGGGCAGAATGGGCTCCAGAGTGGAAGGACTGCAGGACAGTAGAATGGGCGGCCAGGGGCAGCAGCAACTCTTTCCTCTCCGGCATGAGATGGTGTACATCTCCAGGGCGATCGAAGATGGACACTTGACTCTGCAACTGCTATGATTCAAGAAAGTTAAAACCCCAGTGGAGGTAAAGAACCTTTAGACTAATGGTCCCATTGGATGTCCAAGAAAGGGACTGTTACGAGTGCTTATGCTATACTCACTGTAAGAATGATCTTGTTTATTGTCTTCTGGGCTGGATAGTGGACTGACTATATTTCATTATAGTTTTGAAAGATCTGTAATATTGCATAATAGGCTGTTCATATTAATAACTAAATAAATAAACAGTATATCAAACTGTAATGGCATCATTTGGTCTGTTTGTATATTTTACTTCTATGTCCAGCCCCTAGAACAATGGGGGCTCAGGTGAGGAGTGACTTGAATCAAACACTCGCTACAACCTAAAAAGCAAACTTAACGTCCACCTTACCCCCCCAACCTCAGAACATACCTTTGGAGCTTGTCCCTGCTCAGAGACCCGTGGTTTTGCTGGTAGGCATGTGTGCAATTTTATTTTAATCTGTTTAGTCATGTAGAATTAAAACCACATTCAGTGGTGTGTGGAACTTCATAGTGTTTAATTGGTTTTGGTCACATATGAGTATATAGAAAATTTTCCATTTCAGGATTAGGTTTTAAGAAAATTAACCAGATTTTTTTATCTTCAAGAAAGTATCAATCCTAATCCTGTCATACTGTGGAGCCTCTTGGTTTCAGGTTTGGGTTTTTTTTTAATTCAGTAATTTTAAAGGTCTTTATTAGATTTCTGTTATCTTAAGATAAAAACTTTCAAAGCCATAACCCAGACTTCCAGTATCTAATCTTTAAATGTAACAATAGATCTCTTAAAAATATATATAATCTATTTTCAAGGATAATGGCAAGACATTACATACTACTGCAGGAGTTACTTTGTCATTTGTTGATTCCCAGGAATCCTGAAGAATCCTGAAGGAAAGAAACTCTGGGAGTACCCTCAGATTACTGTCAGAAGTAAATTCCTATATGCATATACTCACATTGAATGTTATAACCAGATCTACTTTAGAATAGGCCTCTTTTTTCGCCAAATGGTGTTTTTGTTAGTTGGTTTGTTTTTAAGGGACTGCCATGTGAAGCACAGAGCCAGGGCTGCTGGAAGCTGCCACGCCTCTGCCCTCGTGGTGCCCATGCGCTCAGGTGAAAAACCCCTTCTCCTATTAGGACATTTCACAGTGCCCTCCCAAGGGTCAGCATCGCCCCACCACCAGGACCAGGGAAGGTCAGCCGCCTTTGACCCTGTCCTCTTGGGGAGGATATTCCACTCAGCTTCTTGGTGCTCGGCCCCTTCCCATGTCCAGCACAGGCTCATCAGGCGAACACCTACAATTCCTTAAACTTACAAAGGAAGGGAAGGTTGACTTGTACTCTAAGATAATATAAAGGTATATAGATTGCAACCCAACACAAGAAGAAAAAGCTGCCCTAATCAGGGTGAAAAATGGGGAGGAAATATTAACCAGAGTAGCTTTGATTTCATACCCATCTCAGCAGGAATTTAAAATAGTCCCTGATTTCACCTGGCGCCAACAACCATCAGTAGACAATTTCCTCACCCCACCCTCCCTTTTTCAAGGCTCTAGAATGCAACCACTTCCCACCATGCCTCTCCTACAATGACTTCTTTTTTTGTGCAGATAAGAAAAGTAGGGGCGGAGTTACCACTGACTCATATTTCACCCTTTTAGCCCACACTCCTCACCCACTAATGCCCAGCAAAGGTTAGAGGAAGAAACACAGCAGTGACCCTTGGGCTTCAAAATCTCACAGCCTAGTTAATACCTGTGAAATCCTCTGCTTCCCTCTTGCCTACGTCTTGCCCACTCGTTCTCCTACCAGGATAACAGATGCAGTGTCTTCCCCTGAGTCACGAGACGTGGGGGCAAGATATGCCATGACCTAAGAAAAGCATCTGGTGAAAAGGGGATTATTGCCGGGACTAATTGATGCTTATAACCTGATTCGACAGCCCTTCCCTGTAAAAGGCAGGCTCTACTGAAGCCATGACCTACGTCTGAGGCAGCGTTACAGAAGGATGTTGTGGCATGCTCTCCCACGGCACTGACCCTGGGCGTGTGCACATCTCACACAGCTGAAGTACTGTACCACGTGTAGCTGCATCCTTTTATTCCCACTTACACAAGAAGCATTTCCCCACATTACTAAGAACTTTATTTCATAAACCTCATGGTTCATAGTTGCATATTCTTCAACTATATGGATGTACCATAATTCACTTAACCATTTTCCAACACGTGGACATTTAAAGACCTAGTTCGAGTTTTGAAAAAATAAGCCCCTAAAGCTAAGCTATGAGCCTTTGCAGCTGCTAGGGACCAGTCAGTCCCTCTATCTTCTGCCCCCAATTCTAAATCCAAAGCCTCATTCCTTTCTTCTGGGGTCCTTATCAGTTTCTCTGTGTAGCCTTCCTGATCCACTCATACTTTTGTCACCTCCTGGGCACCCTGCTCCTGCCAAGGCCCCCCTAGAATCCTAAGGGGAGTAGGGGCTGCAAGGGTAGAGTGGCAGCAGCTCCCTCCTGGGATCTAGGATTCCACCCACTTACCATTTACCACCACCCCCTTACCAAAGGTATCCGGGTGGGCCCCCTAAAAAGAGGAGGTGCAGAACACCTACAAGCACCCACTGGAGCTGCTGTTGAACTAATTGGAATCTAATTGCCTCTTAGCTCTGTCATCAACTACTGCCAGCACTTCAGCAGCTCTTCCCAAGCCTGCAAACCATCACTCTGATTTGTTCCAAGCTGATAAACACTCTCCAGGGACCACTCACATGGAGAGGGGAGAGAAGGGGCTAGAGCCTCTTCTTCCACAAGAATCCTCACTTAACACTCCCCAGGGTGCTAGGTCCTGGCTAACCCATTTCTTGCTATAGACGGCCAAAGTGGCCCTCCTACATCTTTGGTCCATATGGTAGTTTGAAAAAAAAGAGAAGGGAGGAAGGGGGAATGAACAGCTGTAAATATTTAAGATTTGGGTGATTTTTACATAAAAATCTAGTTCTCTAACTTTTCTTCTAAAATGGGGAGACCTGGCAACCACGGGCTTCTAAAATGGGGAGACCTGGCAACCACGGGCTCTATATTTCAGGGGGCCCCCTTTTCACAGGGTATATGTCTCCAGCCTGTTAGCGTCCCCACCTGGCCCACCTTCGCTGCTCCCTTAACTCTATAGCCCCAGGAAGCTTGTGTGTCTCTGAGCTGTGGAGAGCTCATGGGAAGGCTGCCTGCTTCCAAAGCAGGAGTAAGGGGGATGGATGTTTAGGGGCAGAGAGGCAGCGGGGAAAGGCCATGTCTAACAGTTCCAAGTATTTGACCCTAGAGCATTTTTATGACCTGTGCAAGCTTGCATGGTTTTTATCTGCTCAGAGAAAAGACTTGACATTCCGAGGGCCACTGACAGCTGCAGCCTGAATGACAAATGTCAGGAAAAAGAAAACAAGAGACAGCGGCAAGCCATGCCCAAGCCTGCACCCACTCCATCCTGCTATAGTAGGAGGGAGCTGGTGCTGCCTTCCTGTCCCCTCACAGGGCTGGCAGCACCCTGTGGTGACTGTAGGAATTTAGAAAGTCCCTTCTTAGCTGAGTCATGAATGCATCCCTTCTCCTGTGGCCAAAAGTATCCTCACCATCGCCATTATCCCATGAGGGGCTCTTAGGCACTAGGGAACGCTGCTAAACTAAACGTATTACATTCTGCTCTTTGAGAAGGTCTCCCTTTGGAGAATTCTAACACCTGTCAATCTCCCAGGATACCCACCCCTCAGAATTGAGTCTCTTCATTTAAAAGGCTCAGACAATTAGAAGTTCACATCCAATCTCAGCCAAGACCCCTGGGAAGAGAAACACCCCGCTCCTAAATGTTTCATTGACATCATGTATCAAAGGAGACTGTATTACCCTCATACCCAGAGTGAGTAACCCCCCCGGCCAGGTGATTCATACTTCAGACCACCAAGAAGCACACAGGCTGGGAGATGAACTGGGGCAACAGCATAGGAACCGTGGTCAAACCTGTTTTCTCTAGACGTGACAAACCCTGGTCCAAAAAAAATGCCAGAGCTCCCCACATCTTTGCCATGTTTGAAGAGGAATATAGTATCAATGACACCCAAACAAATAAAAATTTCCTGAGAAAACGAGACAGAGCATGGAAGAGGAAGGAGAAATGAGTTGCTACTCAGGACATAGACATAGGGCACAAAGTCTACAAAGCCAGTGTACATAGAAAGAGTGGCCTCAGGCAAAGGGTCATGTTGGTAGGACCAATAAAGAAGAATAAAACAACAAAGAAACTAAAAAAGACTTTTTGTCTTTGTGGTGAATATTGCGAGTTAGTTACTCAATATCCAGCCCTCCCTTCTTCCTCATTAACAGAACCCCAGTTTTTTAAGGAGGATATTGTGCCAAGCTTCAAACACTTCAATTCCCCAGCTTTCCAGGCTGGGGTGATAGTTGTATGTCCCCGCAAAGGGCATCCCTTAGTGAATGAAAAGGCAAAGACCCCCACCTTTTCCTTTTCTTCCTTTTCCCTCTCTCAAATGTTGGCATGGGCCCCAGAAGGACAGCAGCTGTCTTACAACCAGGAGGTCCAAACATGAGGATGAAGACCTACACATTAAGGACAGTGGAGCAGAAAGGTGGAAAGAGCCCGGGTCCTCAGCAGCATCAGTGAGCTTGAGGACTGGCCTTGTATTGAGGACCCTCAGACTTAATGCATGAGACACACACCTGCCTGTTAAACCCCTAGAGCAAGGTTTCTTGTCATTTGGAGCAGAATGAAATTTTGATTCACAAGGCTAACCATTAAAGCATGAAAACCTCCTAGGACACCTTGTTCTACTTACAGGCCTCGGCCATAGAACTCATGAAAACAAAGCCCAAAGGACTCAAACAACTGGGGCTGCCAGCTTTAACCTTCAAACTTCAGAAAACCCCCAAACAGCTTCACTCACTGACCTCACTACACAAAGATTTATTGAGCACTGCTGTGTATATCAGACACCATGCTGGCGCTATGGATAGAATGAGAAGATAGACATGGTCCATAGGAGGAGAAGATGACAAACATATTAATCTGACTGTTATATTAAGCAAACAAACAAGAGTGTTAACTGAGGTATAAACAGAGCTACCGGGGTTCTGTTATGAGAAGACTCCGAGTTCTCCAGGCAGCCTGTGCAGACGGCACATATAATAAAAGAGTGGGAGCAAGAGGTAAGGCAGGAAAAATAGAGCTGACCAGATGAGAAGGGGTCTTGGACATTTCAGCTTTGTATGATGAATTCTTCCCTGGTGGTCTAGTGGTTAGGATTCGGTGCTCTCTCAACTTTGTATTATGTAACGGAATACTAAAGTTTTTAAACAGAGGATTGGAATATTTGCTTTGTTTTGTTTGAGAACCAGAACTATTGCTAAAAGGAAGGAGAGAGAGACTAATAGCAAGGAGATTAATAGGTAATTGTGATGAGTTACTAATGCTAGAAGACAATTCTCCATGAGTGTCTTGTGTTTGTTTCTAGACTTCTGTGAAGAAACTGCTTTTATCTCAAACTGTCTCTTCAAGGATGTTTATATAACAAACAGCCTTATAAAATGGAGATCATGTCTCCCTGTAGGGGCAGAGGGCAAAAGATAATAAGAGAACCTCCCTCTCAGGGACAAAGGTTGACCAGAATTGCTTGCAGACCCCTTTATGAGATTGGGGTTTCCTAAGCTCAACATTCTGGCACAAACGTGCAGTGTCCATCTGAGCCACTGTCCCCTGTGAGACTAGGGAGTATGAGGAACAATTATAAACATGAAACTCAAGCCCCTGCAGGGCCATGAGCAATAAAATCTTTTGTCTCTGACCTAAGAGTCTCACACCTTGTCATAGCATTGGTGATACTGAGGCGGACTAACTTGGTAGCTTGCAAGAAGGGTAAAAGCCTCAAAGCCTTCACAGCTCTTCATGCTTCCACTAGGGCTCGATGGACAGAAAAGGGTGGAGACTGGAAGCAAAGATGACTCTGAGTGTCGGAGTTGGGTGCCAGGGCAGAAGACAGTGGTGATGTTAGAGGAGGAGGAAAGGAAAGCAGGTTCCTGTGCAGGAACAATGTGCTGGCCTTGATGTGGAGGGTGCAGGTGCCATGGGTTCTCCAGGAGGAGACATCTGGTCAGGTCTTCATTCCACCCGAGCCTGACAACAGGAGATGCGCCATAAACAAACAGCCCCTCGGCCTGCAATGCTCCCTTCAGGACTTCCTAAACTCGCACAGCTTTGTGTCCCATCAGGGTCCCCAGGAGACACCAATAACAGATTCCTTAAAAAATAAATAAATAAAGGAGTGGGGGGCAACGGTGCTTTACCCAACTTAGGGCATCTATTCTCTGGACCTGGAACCTGGACAGTTGAATTTTTTTAAAGCTTCAAAGTGTTCTGACCTGCAGCCAGAGTGGAAAAGTGTTGGCCCGTCAGAACCAAGGGCAATCAAACTTTCCTTCAAGTCCTCAGAAAGAGCCTGGCCTAGCCAACTAAAAGGTCATCATCGCATTTGGACAGGCAGATGGCCATTTACTGCATCAATAACTCAGGATTATTATTCAACTTCCATCCTTTTTGAGGCCACTGAGTTCTGACCCAGAGCCCAATTATCACTTGCCAAGTAAACCACTGCTCTTAGAGTGAGCAGGCTTCCTGAGCTGCTCAACTCCAGTTGAGGTCTATGGTAGACATCTCCCAGAAGGGTCAGAGGCCTTTGTGCTACCCTAAACTCCTGGACTAGTTATTCTGCTTGACACATCCTTTGCAGAAATCATCTGCATATCCTCATGCTTACCCAGTCTTACTGGACACAACCTCAGGCATGACCATCCCCCCACCCATCCCACGGCTCCCTGTGCCCCATCACCCTGATGGAAAGTCCAGACACAGGAGCCTCTTGCTGATGATCTGGGGCTTTGAGCTTTCAGAGAAGGCAAAGGGGGTGGCTGCACCCCTGGGAAGCACAAAGCCTCCCTCTTTAGCTTTCCATGTGTCCATGTGTGCTTACAGCCTTTCTGGGTGATGACTTCTAACTTCCTCTTAGTTTGGGAAAGTTGGTCTCCCCTTCCCCTGCAGGCCACCTGAAAGGTAGCCATCTAGTCCAGCACATATACTCTTCCTACTATTCGAACCTAAACTCATGTGATTCATGAGAATCTCAGTTCAATTTGACAACCCCCCAAGAGTTTTTCTCAGCTTTACTTGATCCTACCTCCTGGCAACATAGCTATTTAAAAAAAAAAAAAAGAGGTGGGTTCAGGAATCCTGGGAAAAACTCAAAATTCATCAGCAAAATACTATCTTTCAAGGCTTAATCCTCACCTATATTTGCCTTCCCAGTTTGATGTTTAAACAGGATTGGGGGCCAGAGGAAGATGGAGAACCCCTGGGAAAGTTAGGCACCTGCTGTACACAGGCTGAACTCATCCAGGGTTGGCTAACAGTTGGCAAGGTCAGTTCATCTTTGAAAAAAACACATCTTACAGGGAAGGAGAGAGAGATCCATTTTACAGAATAAAAGTCCATCCTTTGGGTGAGCATAACTCTCTATCCAGAAACAAAGTTACTTTCATCCTCTTGTGACATGCTTCATCAAAGCAGCAGCCTCACGAACATCTGGGTGCTAGAGACATACAGGTTAATATTAGAGGCCAATTCCATGGGACAAAAAAGTGTGGTGAGTCCTTCAAAAGAGTGTTTTGGGAGCACATCTTGGTGAGTGGAGGGGGGGCAATCCGAGTTCTCACAGGACCTCCCTGAGAAAGTTGGTTTAGGTGATGTCTGAGGCATGAATAGGGTTTGGGGAAGAAAAGAACTTTCATGTTTCTTAGCCCATAGTTTAGGTATTGCTATCTCTGTCTTAGGAGGGAGGGAGAAGATGGGAGAAAGCAACGTGCCTAAGGCCACACGAGCTCCAAGCAGCACTCAGGTCTAATGGGCACAAACACAATCTGTGACTTATTTTCTTTACCACCAATGGGTTTCCTTTTTTCTAAAAGTAACCTGAGGAGCATTTACACTGTGTATAGATTGCATAGTGTTAAAAACATCACAACAGGCCCAAATTGAGTCATTTATGCTAAGCCCCATGCCACCAAACCAAGACTTAATTAGTTTTAGCCTCTCCAAAAAAATGGACTCTTAAACCAGCCAATCAGGAATCTCCTGACTAGCCCTAGTGAGGTCATCTGCCTGATAGACCCCTGCCATCCCCTAAAGGAAAGTGACCTTGCCACAACCAATCCATTCTTTGCCTAGTACAACTTCCTGTCCCGCTCCCTTCTGCCTATAAGCCTTTCATTTTGTACAGCTCCTCAGAGTTCCTTTCTCCCCGCCAGATGGTATGCTGCCTGATTCATGAATCACTGAATAAAGCCAATACGATTTTAAAATTTACTTAGTTGAATTTGATTTTTTAATAACAGTATCCTTCAGACTTAGCAAGTGCCCAGCCTCCTAGAGTCGTCATAGAATCTGAGTCATTAGGCATACGTTCCAATGTCCAGTGTGACTCCAGCACTTTCCACGACAGTTGATAAGGAATCAGCATTTCATATAAGGCTTTCCTCTGCATTTTGGTGGAATCAGGAAACCCTGTCTTATTTTTTGTTTGTTTGTTTTAATACCTCCCTCTTTTCCTCTCTCACCCTAGAAAGTAGAATGTTTGATCTACATGAGCCTCAAAAGCTGTGTGTTGAGAGTCAGCATTAGCAGTTGTCCAAAGAAACAGTCTCATGAAAGCATCAGTAGAAATTAAATTAGGACTTGAAGCCAGAGTCCTGAAATGAACTATAAAAATGTGTGACATGGGCCGGCCAAGTGGCTCAGTTGGTTAAGAGCTCGCTCAAGAGTGCGAGCTCTGAGCAACAGCGGTTCGAGTTCCGGCCCGAGCTGAGCTGCCACTGAGCTGCCAACAGGTGGCAGGATGGCTCAGCTATAAAAATAAAAAAAAAAAAGTGTTTAAAAATGCGTGACACACCCCAGAGAGCCCTTTTCCTATTCCTACTCTCACACTCTAAGCCAGTGATGGGGAGGTGAGTGTAGCTCCCTATAGATTGGCCTTGCCTCTCAATGTTGTGGTCTGCAGATGACACCAGTGTCACCTGGGAGCTTGCTAGAGCTGTGGACTCTCCAGTCCCACTCAAGACCTGTTAAGTCAGACCCAGGTAAATTAAAGTGACTCAGGCAATTCATCTACATTCAAGTTTGGGAGCCCCTGGTGGCACATTAGAATTACCTGGGAGCTTTAAAAAGGGGGTTTGGGGAAGGGCTGCATGTGGGTTTTTTTGTTTTGCCTCATTTTGTTGCTCCTGGGCGAGTCTAATGTGCACCTGTCGCTGAGAACTTCTGCTCTAAAATAAGGGTCTGGCTTCAACCTGAAAAAGAGGAAGGTTGTCATCTCCAACCTCCACCTGCTTCAATGCAATGTCCCTTGCTGCGACATGTTGGTGATCTCCCTGCCAACTCCCAGGTCATAGAAATTTCATGAGAACAGTGAAACTGGATGGAGGAAACAGTTGCATTCCAGAACAAGGAGAAAATATGGTATTTCTGGCTGTCCCGCAGAACGTTAAAGCTATTTGATTTGCAGGTTTGTAACATTACAGTGACTTCTTGGGAGGGCATGAAGTGTTGCAACTGTTACTTTATTTACATCCCACAAAATGCTTTGATAGACAATTCTGGCAAACATTTTGGAATAAATTTTTAAAACATTCCCAGCAAACAGCAGGGTTTCTGTACCCACAGATACTGTCTAGCTTTACCAACAATTCTACTTTGCATCAGTCACCTCTTCATTCCAGAATGAGGTGGCTACTGACATCAGCTCAATTACCAACCCTCGTCATTCAGCAAGTTTTTGAGTGCCTGGCATATACCAGGGACTCAGCTACAATTTCAGGACTTTTTAACCTTGACCTTATTGATCACTGCTTATCGGCGTGTCTCCCCATGCCTGCATCCTGGACATTCTGGGGGCTCCCCATCTAGGCAGCATCACTCACCTTCTTCCTCCTGCCCTGGAGTGTCTTTTTCTGCTCGCTCTTGGGGGCCCAGGTCAAGACACTCTACCTCCTTGAGGCCTTCTTCCATTACCCCTGTGTTCTTCTGTCTTAGCCAGCTCCACCTTGGAAGAAGTCAGTTTAGCTCTTGATGAAGTCTAAATTTTCCACGTGTGTGGGTTTTTTTTCTCTCCTTCAGTTTACATTTCCCCGAAAACGTTTGCAGAATGCTTACAGCCCAGTGCCTGGAACACAGTAAACTTTCAGTAAATGTGACCTGTTATCTCAAGGGACTGATGATGCATTCACTCCTGGTAGCCAGCATACAGCAGGTAAACTAGTGGGCTCATTAGGTCAAGAAGTAACAAAACTAAAGAAAGCACACATCACGGACATATAGCTCCTTTATTTATGACTTGAATCACTCTAACAAGTTGCATTTAAGATTGCTGACTTCCAGTAAATACAGACTGCAGCACCACCCTTTTAATCATAATGTAATAAAACATTCCTTATTTTTAAAATGTCCCACAAAACCTGTCAAGACTGTCTTCAAAAGCTTAAGGCAGATACAGAGAGCACACCCCACGCCATGTGCAGGTGCATTGATTCAAATAATAAGGGACACATACACACTAATCATTCTACCAGAGAAAAGTAGCATATGGACCTCAGAGCAGTGCTACCATTTCCAGCCTGAAAACCAGCAATGGGCAATGAAACTCTGTATCAGTTTCCTAGGGCTGCCATAACAAAGCACCACAAAGTGGGAGGCTTAAACCACAGAAACTTATTGTCTCACAGTTCTGGAGGGTGAAGTCCAAAACCAAGATATTAGCAGGGTCGGTTCCTTCTCGAGGCTCTGAGGGAGAATGGGTTCATGACTCTCCTAGCCTCAGTGGCTTGTTGGCAATCTTTGGCATTCCATGGCTTATAGATGTATCACCTGATCTGGGCTTTCACGTTTACATGACATCCTCCCTGTGTGCATATCTGCATCCAGATTTCCTCTTTTTTAATAGCATTGGTCATACTGGAGTAGGGTGTGGTCATACTGGAGTAGGGTGGGGGTCCCATCTTAACTAATTACATTTGCAATGACCCTATTTCCAAATAAGGTCACGTTCTGAGGTATTGGGGTTAGGACTTCAATATATGAATTTTTAGAAGAAACAATTCAACCCATGGCAAACTTCTAAAACACAGGTTATAGTCTGTGATCCAGACCACCCCACCCTACCAGTCTTCACCACCTTTACAATCCAGGTTGGAAACTGTCACATCAAAGCAAATTCTGGGTGATCCACATGGGCGTTTTTAGAGGAAATACACGGAATGTTCTAGTCGCTGTTTCTGGAGACTTAACTGCCTGGCAGATTGGCAGTTTTAGAGCATCACTACCTCTTCTATAAACTGTGTCTGAGTCTTGGCAGGAGGGCAGGGCCCGATAAAGTCCCAGTGGCAAGATCAGGACGTAGATGGTGGAGGGAGCTAAGCACCCGGCTCCCTATCTCTCCAAAACAAGCAATGTCATTTTCAGGAGCGTGTAAAAGGAATGAAACACCCACCCATATTCAGGACACATCATACAGCTGTATACCCTCAAGTATCTGCCAAGCACAAGTGCCTCTCAACAGATAGTGATGTATTAGCGTTGCTAAGTATTTCAGCTCCAATCAGGTGTCGTCTTACATGATCACCACTAGAGGGCAGGCCTTTAAAAGGTTCCTGTTCAAACCCGTTGCTCTGCCAAAGCAAAAGCTCCAGATTGAAAAGGCCGTCTTTCTCCCACATATAATGCAACTACAGGTTCCATGAAGGGCAACAACGCGGGAAGCAGCACTATGCTGTTTGCACACGACTGTTTTCTGATGATATTAATAAAGTGTAAAGCCCATGAGCCAACCTGCTCTTCCTGCAGGCCTTCTTCAGGTGGGAGTTCCTAGCATAAAGGAATACATCGCGCTGGCCAGGGCAGGTCCTGAGAAGTTGGCTGTAGGTTAATGGAAAACAAAAGTGGACTGACGCAGTCCATCCTCTCACTGGCGTCATGCTTACAAGAGAGCTACTCAGCATGAACGCTCCAAAGGAAGCTGTATTTAATTCCTCACATTTAAGACGTCCTAAAAACTGTAATTTTATAAACTCTACCTTCGTCACAAACTCTTCCAAAAAGAGACAAAAGCGCAAGTAAGTCTAAAGATGGCTGTGTCTCTCTCTACCCACACACCCAGATACATCTGCCTTATCTGCTGTCATGCACATTTTCTATAGACCTTTATCATGCCATTGTGATAAAGTCAAAGATAGTGCATTGCCAGGCCAAACACTGTTTTCCTTCTCATTCCCAGACAAGGCTTCTTACTCCTGAGAGGGCAGAACCTAGAAACAGCCCCACGGCATGGAAACTGCTGGCCATGAAACTCCGTTGGCTAGTGTTTATGGAGAGGTTCCCAGTTCCTCCTCGGAGGTCTAAACAGGATTTCCCTAGAGAAGCAGTTTTCGTGGAATAAATGACAGAGAGCTGGGGAGGGCCAGCCAGGTCACTGGGCTCCGGCTCCTCATTGCTCAGCCCACCGGCTTCCGAGGGCTGCCGTCCAAGCCAGCCAGAAACAGACGCTGAGAGGAGCTCCACAAAACTGCAGAGCTACTCCATTCCTGCCCACACTAATGGGGCATAAATGAGAAAACATTTTGCATAAGAAGAAAAAAAAAAAGCCAAGAGACACTTTTCAGAATCCCCTTGAGAGAAGGAGGACTGGAGTCTGCAGCAGGAAGAAAACCAAAAAACAAGTAGAGGTTTATTCCCTGGTAGAAGAAAGCAAAGTAAAGGCACTTCTTCTTCAAGTGCTTCATGATACAAGATTCTACTTTTCGATTCTTGGTGTTCATTTTTAAAAACAGTATTTGATATGTTTAAATCATGGAGGCAAGGTTTGTGGTAACCGGCCAAACAACAGAGATACAGAGAAATTCAATAATCATCCTACAAGTCTACCTTCTAAACATAGAAGAAACTGCCTGTTTAAGTTCTGAATTTGGGAGACAAAGCATCCTTTTCCTGTTGAGCTGTAATATTTCTCTTTTGTTGGCTTAGAGTTTGCCATGAGCGAGCACAAATTACCTCCCGTGCATAAGATAATCTCTACAGCACAGCTAAGAAAACACAAGCAATATGGATTAGCGAATCTCCCATTACTCCTGATAAACTTCCTTAAAGGCAAAATAACATTTTGGTCTCAAATATCCAGGGGAATGAGGCAAAATGTTTCTCAAACAAGTCTTGGCACAGTGTCAGGGTCTGATTATACTATATGAACCTTAAAATTTTGTTTTCACTTAATCTTTGGAGAAAACCTTTAATAGTTTTTAAGGACAGAAGTCTTCTGCAGTGATAATTCAAAATGAAAGGCCATTTAAGTTGGCATTTCTCTAATGGGTTTTTAACATGCCTGCTCTAAGAGACTACTAAAAATTATTTCCTTAGAAAAAGGTTGTGAATATTATCAAGATTTACCTAGGCCCATGAGTCCTAAATCTCACTGTGCATTAAATTTTCAATAGGAACAGCTTAAAAATACAGGCTGTGGCTCCCCTACTCCGGAATCACTAGGGACAAAGACTGATGATCTGTGTTCTACATGGTCCCCAGCAGACAATGACCCCAGGAACAGATTTCCTACATACCCAGCTCTGCCCTTGTCTCTCATTAATCTGCATCCAGTAGCACAAAGGGACTCTTCCTCCTCAATCACAAAACATTCCTCTCCCTTTCTCCCCCTTACAGAATTGGGCCAGAGCAGTGCTTCTTGAAGTTTACTTCCAAGACACGCAGCGAAAGCATCACGTGGAAACCTGTCAGAAATGCACCTTCTCCAACCCCATTGCAGATCTGCTAAATTAGGATTTCTGGGGCTGGGGCAAACACAGTAATCTGTGTTTCAAAAAGCCACCCAGGGATTCTGATCACGCGAAAGTGTGAGAATCACTGGATTTGAGATTTTTGCAATTTCAAGAGAGAAGCAATGAAGAAAGACATAACTTCATGTAAGGTAGAACCAAGTTTATTAATGACAGCCTTTATTACAACCACTCTCGAGTGTCAAAAATAAAGGGTGATTCATTAAAATTTAAAACTCACTTGGACTTGCCATTTGGCCTTTCACTGGATGGGCCACAGGGTGGGAACCTTGCCTAGTTCTGAATCAACTGGTCAGATGGAGTTCACTGGAAAATGAGGTAATCAACATAAAGGACCAGGGTGCCAGTGGAGAGCTCACGTGTTCTCCACGTTGGCATGACATTCCAGAAGGACAACTGTGATGGGGGCAGAGATGAAGTAAAATAATCTCACAGCCAAATATGGAATGAACACCTTTAAGTACATGGAGACAAAAACACACACATGCAGGGTCATACACACACCCAAACCCTGGAAATCAGATTTTCAAAGACTTTTTGTCCTTTCTCTGAACAGACTGACACATTCATCAGCCACAGCGATGCAACATGAGGGTGAAATGGAAAACCTTGCTAAATTTCCACAAACTATGCTAGCTGGCTGCCCAGTTATGTGATGGCAAATGTGTCATCACCGTGAAATATGCCTGTGGCTTTCCCAGCGTTCCACAGACTAATATTTGCTCCCCCAGGGGAATGACACCCTGGTCGGCTCCAGTTGGATTAAAATCTGGGGGCAAAACTTGTCCCTCCCACCTGGAGTCAGGGGAGGGGTGGGTGGCAGCACCTGGAGATAGTTTCCCACTGGTGTCATAGAACACCTGCCCTATCAAGGTTCTCCCCTCCAGAGTATTTGTGCTTTGTCACCAACCTGATGGTTAGTCTGCACTAAGAGAAAAGGAGCTCTGCCCATGCACACGTTTTTTTAAAATTAAAAGAAACTGAAACCAGGAGAAGGAAAAAAAACCATTAGAAGCTTTCTGATTGTGTCAACAAGTGATTTGGAATTGGGTTTAATTCCATTCAAAGAGAAAGAGGAGGAAGCTGCAGAAGAGGCCATAACGACCCGTACGGTTAAGGGATCATTGAGTCCATGGAAGCATCTGCGATGGCGCAGCGGGCCCCTTCCCGGCCAAGAAGGACTTGCCACACCTCTCAAGGCCATGGACCTATTAAATAAATGCTGACCAAATCACATTTATAAATGTTGTAGGAAAGATGGCAGAAAGAGAAGCTGGTAGATTCAGACTCATAAGTCATGCGGAGAGATTACACACACAAAAATTAACATTCGAGCTTGTGAGAAAACACTAAAATTTAACAGAAACTGTATCATAGCTTTCACTTTGGGGGAAACCTCTCCCCAGAAAAAAAGAAACAAAAATTCCAAAACCCCAGAGTATTCCGGAGTTTCCAAGAATCCAATGCCTAATTTGGTAGACCGGGTGTGGGGTATTTAATTAAATACCTTGTCATTAACCTCATTTTCTCCTTGGATTTCGTTGATAAATAAAGCTTAGGCCTACTTAGAAAAAAAGATCTGTGCTGCTAAAATCCAGCATCGTGAAGCAGTGCACACGGAATACACAACTTCTCTTGTAAGAAGACACTCCAGGTGACCAGACGTGCCCACCCATGTCACTTGTTGAATGCGATCACAAAATCCAAACCCAAAGACAAGCTGTTTTCTTCTTGGGATGAGAACTGTCACAGTTCCTTGAAATGTACAGTGAAGGGACGCCAACCCCCAGCCTTCATAGGTCAGGGGCTGACTTTTGGAAAAGATGCACTTCTTTAGGCCATGGAGCAGAAGGCAGTCCCCTCAAGGTGTGGCGAAGAACAAAGCTGCCTCTCCTAGCCCTCCGATTTCCAAAGTGGAGAGCAAGACTATGCTTTCCACAAATGCAGATACAGCTGGGTCCCCCACCCTTCCTTTGTTGGTTATCCAACCATCCATAAATTCATGGCTACAGTAGAGATTCACGGCGCAACAACTTTCATACTGGTTATTCTTTAAAAACTCTGTCAGTAAGCAGCATTTCCCAGTTTTACCCCCCAAAACAAGTTCTTGGCAGCTCCATTGGGTGGGATCGCAGGATGCCTCTGTGACCGGGGTCCGTGCAGCGTGGATTTGGTTGGGCACGCTGGAGGGTCTGGAAGGCTGGGTCTGTCCAGTGTCTTACAGCAGCTATTACGGGGCTCTACCAGCTAGCCCTGACAGCTTCAATGTCACTAACCAAATTCTGGGCCAGGCATATCCCAAAAATCTGAGAAAGGAAGAAAAAGAGCATCAAACAAGGAAACTCTTAACTTCATCAGGCTTTTTCTTGCCCAATGAACTCCACTTTTCTTACCTTTGATTTTTTTTTAATTGAGATATAATTCATATACTGTAAAATCCATCCTTTTAAGGTGTGTACGTCAGTGGTTTTTAGTATATTCACAAGGATGTGCAACTATCACCAGTATCTGATTCCAAAACATTTCCATCACCCCAAAAATAACTGTACCCATTATCAGTCATTCCCATTCCCCATCCCTCCAGCCCCGGGAACCACTAATCTACTTTCTATCTCTATGGATTTGCCCATTCTGGACATTTCATATAAATGGAATCATATAGTATCTGGCCTTTCGTGTCACTCTGCTTTCACATAGGAAAATGTTTTCAAGGTTCATCCATGTTGTAGCACATACCAGTACTTCAATCCTTTTGATGACCTGAATAATATTCCACTATATGGATAAACAACATTTTGATTATCCATTCATCAGGTGATAGACATCTGCAGTGTTTCCACTTTCTGTCTATTACGAACAGTGCTATTATGAACAACCGTGTACAAGTTTTTGGGTGAACATATGTTTTCAATTCTTTTGGGTACATACCTAGGAGTAGAATTGCTGGGTCATTTGGTAACTGTTTTCACTTTCTGAGGAATTGCCAAATTGTTTTCCAAAGAGGCTGCACCATTTTCATTCCCTTCAGCAATGTATGAAGGTTCCAATTTCTCCACATCCTCAACAACTCGTTATTGTCTTCCTTTTTAATTACAGTTAACCCCTGAGCTACCCGGAGGTTAGAAGTGCTGGCCTCTCATAAAGTAGAAAATCTGCATATAACTACAGTGGGACCTCTGCACACTCAGATTCCCACCCATAGAGTTGAACCTGCAACAACTTGGGTCAGCTGAAATATGCAGGTCAATTTAAATGTGGTCAACTGAAAAAAATCTACATAAAAGTGGACCTGTGTAGTTTCAAACTATGTTGTTCAAGGATCAACTGTACATTCATCCTAGCATACGTGAAGTGGTGTCTCATTGTGGTTTTGATTCTAATTTCCCTAGCAATTACTGATGTTCAGCATCTTCTCATGTGCTGTCTAGCCATTTTCACCTTCACTGGAGACATGCCTATTCAAATTCTTTGCCCAACTTTAAACTGGGTTTGTCTTTTAAACTGTTGAATTTATTCTAGATACTTGATCCTTATCAGGTATAAAAATTTGAAAGTATTTTCTCCCATTTTAGAGATTGTCTTTTCACTTTCTTGATAGTATTTTCAGCATAGTTTTAAATTTTGATGAATTCTAATTTACCTACTCTTTCTTTGGTTACTTGTGCTTTTGCTGTCGGGTCTAAGAAAACACTGCCTAATCTAAGGTCACAAAGATTTACACCTATTCATTCTCCTAAGAGTTTTATAGTTTTAGTTCTTATATTTTGGTCTTTGATCTATTTTGAGTTAATTTTATATATGATGTGAGGTTAAGGGTCCAAATTCATTATTTTGCATATATTCAGTTGGTTCAACACCATTTGTTGAAGACTAGTCTTGGTTCTCTTGTCAAAAAATCTACTGGCCAACCATAGATGTATGGGTTTATTTCTAGACTTCTGATTCTATTCCACTGATCTCTATGTCCAACCTCATGGCAGTATGTACTATCTTGATTACTGAAACTTTGAAGTAAGTCTGGAATTGGGAAGTGTAAATTCTCCAACTCTGCATTTTTTCACATTTGTTTTGCTATTCTGGGTCTCTTGCACTTCCATACGAATTTTAGGATCAGCTTGTCCATTTTTGCAAAAAGGCAGTTGGAATTTTGATAGAGATTGCATTGAATCTGTAGTTCAATTTGAGGAGTACTGCCACCTTCACAATATTGTCTTTCAATCTATAAATATGGGAAGGACTTCTATGTATTTAGGACTTTTAAAATTTCTTTTAAACACTGTGCCCCATGTGTGACCCTCCAAGAAAAGCATTGCATCTCCACAAGATGAAAAAGCCCAGCTCTTGGGGCCACCCAGGAGGAAAAGTGGACGCTCCTTTTCTTCACTAGCACTCTGGCCAGATGGTCCGGAGACATGGCACAGAATGTCTGTGAAAATGCAAAAGGCCTTCACCTTGCCACTTGGACCTATCTCTGACCATTCCTATCTGCCCAGCTATCCCAATGCAGTATTATTGAACACATGGAAATGCTAGAATGCCAGTAGGCAACTACTGACCCAATCAATATCTGTCTTGAAAAAGAAAAAAGGTTTCTTAACATATTTCTGGATAATAGCATCTAAAATCAGAACTTTATTAACATACAAACCAAATAGTTTAGGTTTGTTTCCTCGGCCCCTCCAATGATGTCTTAAAAACTGTGCCATGCGGTGATTAAACTGGCTCCTAGCCTGGCCAGGACTCTCCCAGGGCATTATCATCTCCCTGTGACATCCAGAAAGGGGCCTTGTCTTACCTGTAGCAATGCAATGCCTATGAAAATACCAGCCACGATGGTTAAATTGTCCTGCAACCACTTCTCAAACTGGGGCACACAGCCTTTTGTGTAGATGACAATCTGCTGGTCAACTTCCTTCACAAGGGAAGAGGAGAGCACAGCGTCACCATGCAAGTTCAACAGCTACTCCAACACCCTCTGTGCTAAGCGACAATGATATTCCACTTACTGGTTTCTGCCTGGCATCATAGCCACACTGAGTGTTGATGACATCTTCCTGGTGGAGACAGAAAACAGAACAGTGAAATTCACTCCTGTTAGAAAGCCCACCTAGGAATTAGCAGAACATCCCCATTTAAGTGTCGGTAATAAAATGTGGATTGGGACATGCAGACAGACCTGGCACCTTATTAACACTTTTATACATTATCCCATGGAATGATTATAACAATCCTCAGAAGTAGGTATTAAAATATGCCCTCTTTTCCAAATGAGGAAAACTGAGGCTCAGGAAATGACAGAAAGGAGAGCAAGCCTATTATGCGGGAGGCTCAAGATTCAGGGTTGACAACCTCAAGAAGCTTAGGGGATTTAGGGAACTGGAAATATAGATAAAAACTATGATTAAAGGGCACAATGACTGTCTTCATTTTTGCTTTTTTGGGGGGACTTCTATTTTTAAATCTATGTATGTATATTTAAATGGTGTTTCAATGAGAATGCATTACTTCATAAAAAAACGAACAATGCCCTGATCACATAACACATGGACAGATGCTCTGACATCTAACAGGCCTGATTAGAAACGTGGGTCCACCTCTGCTAGGTTTACTTTTCCCCTCTGCAGGGTATGGGCAGATTTTATTAGCTTAGCATTTATGGAATGAGGAAGCTTTGCCTAGAGGATCTGTAGTTGAAAGGGGAGGCATAATGCCTTCCGAGAACCTGCAGAATTCTTTGGATAGAATGCTAACACAGGGCGAGAACTAGAGACAGAGCACAGTTTATAGCTGTTGGCCAGTGCCAGGTTGCCTGAGTGGGCACTCTGGGCTCTGTGCTGGGCACTCTTGCCTTTCTGCCCTCATCAGAGGAAAGGGAGAAACGAGCCAGTTGCGAAAGGCTGGCTTTCCTGGCAAGGTCCCAGAGCAGGGGAGCACAGTCCTTACTGATTCACAGTCTCCTTCAGACCAAGAATAACAGCCCAGGCTGACCCCCGCCCCCACCCATGACCACCACGGGCAGGCTGCAGGAACTTCTGCTTTTCTACCCCAAGATCACTGCCGCTTTAAAAGAGCCCCACACCCCCTACTTTGCAGGGGGAAATGGCCACTCGGCTCTGTGCCCCCTCGGCTCTGCTCAGTGAGGGGAGGGGCGGCTCTGGGGGTGGACACTTGGGGACTGATGGGCCAAACAGAGGCTAAAAAGTCCAGAAGGGACAAGTACAGGAGCCACTTGTATTTGTTGTTCTAACACTCAGTTCTGGCTTTTAAATTAAAATAAGGGCTCGCATGTTAAGTCATTCTACATAACAGACACATAATTGGACCCAAAATACAATCAAGTCCATGGTAAAAGACAGTAGCTTATGAATAGGCATATATATATATATTACAAACTGCAATTACTGTCCCCGTTGCGGCTGAGAGCCTGGGCAGCGGTGATGTTTCCACATAGTATTCTGCCCCTATCTTGTCTCAGACTCTTCCATTCCTAGCACGTCCCCCACAACTAAGTCTGGCAGAAAAGGGTTACGAACCCCAAACCAAAGCAGACAGCTCTCATATAAGCCCACCCTTGCCATTAAAAACATTTTTTTAAACTAAAAAAAAAAGAAATAACAGGCAATACAGGCAGGCTGTCTGGATCTGAAGCTCAACTTCATTACTTCCTAGCGATGTGAGCTTGGGAGAGTTATTGAAACTCCATGGGCCTTGGTTTAACCTGAAAAGGGACGATTATGATAGTAATTGCCAGTAGAACTGTTTCGAACTTATATAAGCCAAGGCACAAAAAACCTTAGAATAGGAACCAGTACGTGCTGCTGACGTAACGTCAGTGCTTATCCCTCCTGCTGGAGAGAACTGAGCACTCTACCCGCTCCAGGAGCTAGGATTAGGCAGAAGAGGGTCAGGGGAGATTTCAGGATCCAAATCACTCTGCTCCTCCCATCACCATCCCAGTGTGACGCACAGGGCAGGCCAGGAAGTTGCCGGCCTCCACTTACTGCGGGGTCCTTAGTACAGCAGGAGAATGGCACGCCGCATCGCTCCCGACTGGCGTTGGAATCTGTGCAATTGAAGTAAATATTTAGGTTCCAATCATCAGCTCCAAAAGCCCCACAGCACTGCCACTAGAGCAAACAGGAGAGAATTAGGACACCTGGACTTGGAGGCCACCAGGGGCCTACACTCACAAACCCGCCCAAATGACCGACACCCAGCTTCTGCCAGCGTTAACCTGCTCTCCTGTCTCAGAATTCAGTTTTAAACCACACTAAACCTAATCAGTCCCTGTAAAGCATCCGAAATAATTAAGGCTGGAGGTTTGTGAGGGTGTGTTGGCATGTGATTTAAAAGATGGATGAGACCCATGGTGTTAGGTGGGGGAAGGGCCGAGGAGGCATTGTACAGCAGGGCTCCGTGAGTGTCAGAACTGTTTGGTTCGAGCACACCTAGGAACATTCTAGAAGGGTAAACAAGCCACTAAACAGTAGAAGGAGGCAACCGGGGTTGTGGGTAGGACATCTAGAGACTTATTGACCATTCTGATCTCTACACCTTAATGTTTAAAAAAAAATCTGTTTTATTGAGGTATCATTGATATACAATAAACTGCACATATTTAGTGTACAATTTTATAATTTTTGACATATGTATACATCGTGAAACTATCACACAATCAAAATTGTGAACATATCAATTACCCCCAAAAGTTTAGAGGCTTACTTTTCATTACGTATTGGTTAGTGCACTGAATACTTTTAAACAAAACCATGTATTTACATTTTCAACTTAAAAATTCAATCATCTAATTAAAATATAATAAAACAAGCTGTTAAATTCAGTGGGTCTTCAGTGGGGCCTGATTCAAGGGCTGCTCCCTAAATCCCCTTGTCACTCCCCTGGGCTTGACTAAGCTCTATTTCTACCAGTTAAATAAACATCAAGCCTTGACCATTTTAAGGCTTTCAGGACCAACAGCTACTTCAAAACATTAAACTCCATGACAGAAAAAGAAAATCACATGAAATGACAGTATTTCCATATAAAGCAGATAGCACTTCAAGACAGCGTGTACATGCATGTTCCTGCCACTCATCTAGTTCTCTGAGGGCTTGGGCAGTGCATCTTGGGGTTTGCCTACAAAGCTCCATCAAATGTGCCATGCAACCTAGGCAGCAATAATACTTGGCAAGATGTGAGCTTGCATCCATTATGACCTAACAAAACAGAGAAGTCTGCTGAGGAGATGAAACAGGGCTTAATTTCACACCTGAGGTAGAGCTAGCTCCAGGGCAGTCCTTGCTGTCACTGAACAAAACCAGCACAGCTCAGCTCAGTTCTGAGTGCCTGATGCAGCAGAGTGGTCTCCCCCAGGGTGAGTGCTAATGTAGCGCTCTCCTCCCTTTATCAAAGGGGATCCCTGGTCATTCTGAACTGGTTGATTGGGCTTCTGTTTGCCCTCCAGTCCTGCCATATACATTAATGTCACGGACACCACTGCTCAGCTTATCCAATTTTTCAGTGAATGCAAATAAATACCTGTCAGTTTATAGGACAATAACATCTAATATAAAACCAGGTACTCTTATTAGAGTGTCATAATACCCCCAGTAGCTATTATTATTTCCATTTTACTGTTGGAAAAATAGGTCAAGGTCCTATTAGCCCGAGGTCACTTAGCTAATCAGATTTGGGCACTAGATCTGTATCTTCTGAGCCCTGTTTATACCATTTTGCATTTTGAGTGGAGCAGGGCATCTGCAGCTTTGTTTGCACTGCAGGGGCTGTCACATAAAAATGCTCAGAAACCCGGCGGAAAGGGCTGTACTGCACAGATTCTTCACTTTTAAGAGGCTACCAGGGCTTACAACTTGTTCAACTCTAGGTTTTAACTGCATGGGCTATAATAATACTTGGATAGGTATATTTTAAAAACTTGTAGACAAATATTGTATTGATAAGTACCTTATTCTGAGCTGTGAAGTGTGGAGGATGACCAAAACGGGGGCAAGGAACAAGAGAGAATCCATATTTAATACCAAATAAAATGTTAAGCCTATAGCAAAACAATATTCTTCAAAGGTCGACAGCAAAGGGCAACTATAATTAGAAACTTCTTGCTCAAGAGTTTTCTTCTTTGTTCCTCTCAGTAGAAATTAAGATAAGTGAAAACAGGGCACTTCCATTTAGGGTGAAAATCATGTCAGTCATAGAGCAAAGTCAGAACATAATAAACAGACAAACAAACCAAAAACCATGCAGAAAAGTCAGAGGTAGGTTTCAGCTGGCAGACGCAGAAGCCAGGAGGATGTTCTTTGGGGTCATCCTTCTGAGAAGGCTTTCAACTTGAAAAGAAACCAAATTTAAACTTACATATTCCTGGGTGAAGTCTATGAGGTTTTGCAAATCAATGTCATCCCTGTACGCTCTGATGTTGTTGTTTATGAAGAAATACAGCTGGTCTTTGATCCAGTCTTTGAAAACAAATGCCAGAACTCCGGCAGTGAGCTCCAGGAAGAAAATAATTCCCAAGAACACAGAAAACTAAGACAAAAGACACACACACACAGAGAACAGTTATAAGGGCTCTTTTGATCATATACAGTTAAATGGTTCCTTCTAAAAAGGGTTTGTAATTACATTGGGTTGTTAACACATGGCCAAAGCAGATAACCTTCAGTTTCTTAAGATTCATTAATAAAATATTGCACTCCAAGACAGGGTTTTTAAAAATCATTTCATAATCACATTTTGGGGCTCTGGTGTTCCATTCAGCAATTACCTAACAAAGCCCATAAGCAAACATGAACAATCGGAATTTCTCATTAGCCTCACATTATGGCCTAATGATTTTCTCCTGATTAATGTGCTACCAGATGCTGAGCAATGACCCATCCCAACATCTAGCAAGCTTCTGTAATGTTGAAAAATAAATGATCACAATACTTTAAGATCGCCTGTCATTTGTTACTGTGGCCTTGATCCTGTGTGCGGTATATTCCTTTTATGGATTCAGACACTGCTTTAATTCCTCTTCACACCTGCTATATGGGGTAAAATAGCAGATGTGTTTATCTTAGATGAAGAGATCAAAGAGGAAGTGGTGGGGGTGACTGTGACATGAAAATAATTTCCCATTATGAAAACAAAATGAAACCACGCTGGGTTGAGGGCCTTCCTTTGTGAAGCCCCAGCCTCAGAATAGTTTAAGTAACACCAACATACAGTCACTGGGAGACTTCTGACTAATGTAAACAACAAGAGTTTTAAAAGAAAGGTGAGAGACCATGGGTAATGTGGTAATTGCTCATGTATGGGGGGGAAAAAATTCCCACCTATCTAAAAGACTCAGAATAGCCTCACCTTAGTCATATCAACATACTATTCACGCCTACAACTCTTTCCACTTCCTACAGCCCTCACGTTCTTACTTTTTTTTTTGCTCAAGCCAATTACAAGAAATGAGGCTGTGAAGGACCAGAGGGTAAAGTGCAAGCAAAGTTCTGGTGACAAGGACAGAAAAGGTGACGCTGGGGCCACCCTGGCTCAGCAGCTCCTCAAGGCTGCAAGACAGTGAGTGGCTGAGGAGACAGAGGGGGATTAACGCTGTCTGCTCTTTCTGTATTCAGCAAGTAGACATCAAGCAGCCAACCACGAGAAAGCGGTTTTGGGGGAGGGGTGCAAAGGAAACTACACAGTCACAATTTATTAAAATAAAAAAAAGACAAAAAATATTTATTCATTCAGCAAACATCTACTGAATGACCCATAACAGATCAGGCCCTGGGTTTGGTGGGCTTTGCAGAAATGAAGTTGAGTAGGTCTGTACTCCTGTCTCCAAAGACCTTACAGTCTTATGGGATTTGGGGGTAGTGTGCCTGCTTCAGCAGCACATATACTAAAATTGGATTTGGGGGTGAGGGGAGGAGAGGGCAGTGGGGTGGGGCCATTTCACATTAGATGTCAGTATATCTGACAGTATTTATCCAGGGTGTCAAGTGCCATTCTGGGAGGGAAAAATAAGTGCCTGGCAAAGAATAGGACCCCAACATTTAGGCTCCAATTCTTGATCCTTCAGGCTCTGTCCTTCTGGTTCCATAGAGCTCCTGGTTATCTGTTCCTGATGAGTTCACTAACAATAGAATCTAAAGAGTTGTTAACTATCATCAGTGGTACTGATAATTTCAAAGTGAGCTTCCCTCAATCTAGAAAAGGGACAGAAAAAAAAAAAAAAGAAACCGTAACATTTTTACTCAATGCCTACCCTATAGCATAAAACAACTCCCCTCCTTTTATTAAGTACCACTCTAAACAGGGAAAGACAACAGTTATCACACTACAGAAATGAGAAAAATCATTGCTAGCTTATATGCATGTACACGCAAAACACTAAGACAGAAGTCGTGCAAAAGTTTTAATTAACATTTTTGTTCTCACTTCCATAAACACTAGGCAAGTTCATTTTCCAGTTACTCTGGTAAATCTTCTCATAATGTTATACAATATGCATGTCGAAATTTGAGTCCAAATTAAATTCTTATCAAATATTTGGCAGAAACCTGCATGCCCCAGGCCCTGTGAGCTCACTTCCCCAATTCCAAAAGTGCTGAGACAGACTCACAAGCTTCGTTCTACGGCCTCAGTCAACAACGAGGCTCCATTTCTATTTATTGGGTTGTCAGAAAAGTCATGATGTATTTTTTCTATGTTTTTCGTTTCAAAAATGCGTCATGACTTTTCCAACAACCCAATATTTTACAGTATCTTAGCTAGCTCTTGGTTTTTCCCTCAGCAATTCTCCTGGCCTTATGACATCAGATGGTTAAGGCTGTTTGGAGTCATGTTAACATTTACTTCCTACTTATGTCATAGCTCCTGCTCAAAGAATATCCTAGGCCAGTTTTTACTGTTTGTACTAAATGGAGAGAGGGACTATTTAAAATATTCTCCAAGACTTAAAAAAGCCAACAGAACACAATTCTCTTCATTTCCAACCTGGAACATTATACATTAAGGTGCTGATTTAGAGAAACGCACATATTTCTGCCTGTTCCGTTAACTCTGGTATCTTCAACTACAAAAATAATAAACTCTATTAAAGGGACTACCTTTATAAACTAAACTATATTCAGGTAAATCACATCAAAAGGGATCCCACATTTTGGGGCATGAAGGCTAAAACTGATAAAATAGTGGCAGCCAGTAAGTATGAGCTGAGGCCCAAAATGGCCACAGAGAAGCTGAGAGAGATGAGCTAGAGCATTTAGAAGTATCTCATGCCACACTGGCCAGTTGGCAGTTTGCAATCAGGGACAAAACTCTCCTGGGGGCTCCACAGGTCTTTGACTGTGTGTGTGTGTGTGTGTGTGTGTGTGTGTGTGTGTGTGTGTAGACAAATGGAGTCTTGGGAAACTAGCTACTCTCACCAGAGACCTACATACACAGAACAGAGATCCAAGTGTTCACTACATTGTACATAGGACCAAGTATCCCTCAGTTTTCCCGATTAGTATGAGTCGTATGAACTTTTCAGGTTCAACAGCTTCCAGAGCTGCCTAAATTTCTTGTCTGAGCCAGAGCTGCCTAAATTCAAAATGGGCTACCCTGGGTGGACAATGAGTGGACAGTGAGTCTGCTCTTCGTAGGGATGTTCAAGAAAAGAGGCCACGGTTGTTGTGGCAGAAGTGACGGGGAAGAGACTCGCATACTGCATGGCTGTGGGGACTAGTTCTGGTCTGTGCTCTTGTTTTACATAAAAATGTCCCTCGATGATGTTGTGTCAATAAAGGTTAAGAATCATTCTAGGAACAGGTGATATTACAGTAGTACTTTCTCTAGCTATCCCACCATCTTCCCTCACCATAGGAAGGGAGGGTGTTTTCCAATCCTTATCCTGTCTTTGGAAAGGGGAGTGGATGCTGCTACACAGAGGACTGTGATATAGATGCCACCCGAATGCTGAAATCCAGGCTGACAGGCAGGTTCGTTGGCTACACTTAGCAAACCTATTTCAGATACATCTATGTATGCACAGGCCGTTTTGTCCTCATTGGGAAAGATTCTCCAAAGGAAAGGCTTTCACCTTTTATTCTACTTCTACTTTCAATACTTCTCTACCCTCTGGTAAAACACTTCCTCCAGAAATATTCATGCTAACAGTGATCACACCAAACACCCTCCAAGGGATATAAAAATTATGCTCGTCACACAGAGGAAGACTTTGCCTTTTACTGTTTCTCCATATTCACCAAAACCTACTGCTTAACAGATGTCATCTGGACAGGCCACAGCCACTGTGCTTATGTCTGGTTTCTCATCTAAATAAACCACCTGAACAACTTTCTACTGACTATGTGTTTAAAAAAGGAGGCAAAAATCACTTAAGAAAACTATATACAGAGGGGGCCAAAAAAATGTATACACATTTTAAGAAAGGAAAAAACTGTATTAAAATTGTAATACTCAATATATACCAATAACGAAAGATGAAATCAAGCCATGTGTATACATTTTTTGGGCACTCCCAGTATATATATATATATATATATATATTAATATATTAGTCCTAAAAGTATTTTAGCAATTAGAATGCAAAATCATGACATATGTGTATAAAACATCTATGAATAACCTGTGGTGAGGGTGGCATGTATATTACTAAGGAGTCATGGGGGGAAGGGAGTGTATCTAGAGAGCTCTCCTAAAAGAAAAGCATTACCCAGGCCATATTTTTGCAAGTGCTTTTGGTACAGATCATTCTTGCCTAAAGAAAGGTGTCCTTCTGATATGGTTAAGTTTGGCTTTCAACCTGAGAGCAGCGTGTGATACTTACAAACTTGAGAAGGAAAGTGTTTTCCCGTAGAGCTCCAATGCACCCTGCAAATCCCAAAATGAACATCACTCCTCCCACCACAAGGAAGAGCCAGACAGGGTCGAAGCCGCCGAGATCGGTGATGGAAGAAATGTTTGACAGAACTCCCTGGGGGCGGGAAAGAACACACAAGAGAGAACCAGATGCAGGGTGAGTTTTCCAACATGAAAAGATTATTGCAATTGTCTTTTCCTCCCTCCTGAAGAAAAACTTCAGTGGTCATCTGATTATTAGGTGTGATTAATACCCAAGAGACACTATAAAAAAAAAAGAAGAAAACAAAAAACCAGTTTCTTTCCAAGTGTAGATAATTTCATATTTTTGGTAAAACTATATAAAACAAAGAAATGACCCCAAGAAACCATCATCAGGCCGTGCATGGAGAAGATGTAGATGTTACCTTTGCTTTCTACATCTCCAAATATAAGGGGTCTTCAGTAAAAAACAGGTGTGTCAGAAAAACACCTCTGAGCACATAGGAAGATGTCAGAGAAGTGGCTACTTCAAGCCCTTGACATTCTCAGGAAATAGGGAATCTCAGGGCTAACAAAGCAGCCAGGCCCAGCCACAAGCTCCTAAAAGTTTTCCAGGGAAAAACTGCACCTCAAAATGCTCCCTTGAGCTTCACATGAGACCCTGTCAGGCTCAGGTCCCCAAAGCCCACTCGGGTGGTCTGTGCAGATGGCTGTCCCACATGCAGATATTAGGGGTATTTGACTATCACCTATTTGTAAGAACCAGGATTTAAATGATTTACAAATCAAAGGTTACTCCAAGGCTTTCAACCCTTTCATTTTCCTACCAAAGAAATCTAGAGTAATTTCATTTCTCCACAAACAGTACCACTTCTTGACTGAAATCCTTCCTCCCTTAAGTGTGATACCACCTAAAACTGTGTAGAAATTATGAGATTTTTTTTCCTCCAAAATGCAAGGTACATATTTGCTATTCATTACTATAAAGCCAGCTACTGATATTTTGAAACTGTGAATAAGTAAATAAGTAAGTCTTAAATACTCAGTATCATCAATATTTATTTTCTTATTTGTTTTGAACTTTCAAAATACCTCCAGATTCTCATGATCTAGTTTACTGTAAAGTCTTATTTAATAATTTGTTTTAAAGCATTCCCAATAACCTAAAAGAATAGAAAATATTCCTTTGATTGTATACTCGAGGAAAATGGAACCCGGAGAGGTTTGGTGAGTTGCTGAAGGTCACAGAGCTATTAATTTTTGGAACCAGGATAGAATGTATATGTCAGCACTCTACCTCTACCAATTGGAAGCCATGTACTTGTTTCCAAGCACTTCCCAGTCAGCACCAATCAACACCTGACTTGAGAAGTTTTAAGTGTCGGCCCATGTTAAGATAGTAGGGACATTTGGACAAAGGTATGTTTGTTAAGTTTTTGTTTCTTTGGGGTGGGGGGAGCATCACCTCAAGAACAACAATAGGATATTACTATAGAATCTACATGAGGAATTAAGGACTTTTAAAATGTACAACTTAAACCTTATGAAAAGGACCAAGGGTTTAAATAAATCACAGATGAAAGGCTGAGAGATTATGAAAGCACTTAGGAATGTAGGGTGTATTCAGTAACTTCTGGGGTGACCTCACAAAAGGCAACCACACCCTTCACCAGACTGCATAGACCAATGGTTTGATCCAACCGTATGTTTCTTAGATTTTCAAGCTCTGAACTATGAATACTCGGGAGGCAAGGGGGTAAGGAAAACACAGAAATAATAGTAACGAATTATTTACCTATACAAATGATGCTGAGAAAAAAAATTGCCAGAGAAGTCAGGCAAAATCTAAGCAACAGTGGTGAGGGTCTAGTATTGGAAGGAAATCAATCCCTCTCCTCAGAATGTCTTTAAACACAGGTGCTGATGCTTAAAGTCTTAATGTTTGGGACCCGTTCAGTCAGGGGAACAGAGAACTTGGGGGGTACATGATAGCATTCTTTTTTTTTTAAAGATTTTTTGGGGAATTGGGGAGATGGGAACTGTGCTGGGGAATTGGGGGAAGGGGAACAGACAAGTTGCTGTCCTTTGGTTCTTCAGTCTAGCTGTGGAGGACGTTGCTTCACTGGCCCAAGTTGGCACCATCACTGCGCTCTTCCCGGCGAGGCAGATCAGTCGCCGGCTTCTGGATGGCCGCTCACTGCGGCTGCTGGCCGCTCACACTGGCTGCTGGCTACACACGGTAGCCCATGGCAACCCACTGCAGCAGGGGCTGCAGCCTACGCCATCACCGGCGACTCACGGCAGCCCAGCTCCAGGTTGAGCTGTTGTTCAGCATCTTAGCTGTGGAGGGCAGTCACTGGCCCTCATATGTGGGATCCGAACCGGGGCCCTCTGGCGTCCCAAGCCAGTTCTTAACCATCGCGCCACTTGGCCAGCCCCATGATAGCATTCTTAAAATTTAAAAAGTTAATTGTGGGAGAAGTAGTCTCAATTTACTTGGCACCAAAAAGAAGAGGCAGCAGACATGGAAGAGACAAGAAGAGGTGCCAGTTCCATCACAAAGACGTCTTTCTAATACCAGCAGGTCTCCAGCAATGGGTCGGAGAAGCTACCTGAGAAACACAGCTTCCTCTCAGGGAGCCCACGCTGTGACCCTCTGTCAGCAGTGCTCTCTAGGAGGGCTTCCCAGACTGGATGGGAAACTGGGACTTACTGACTTTTAGGTTCCTTCCAATTTTAAAACCATTCTATGATTTCATCCATTTTTCATGGGCTTTTTATTTGTGATTCACACTCAAGTCTGAGCAATGATCAGATTGTTCCCAAACACTGCTCTATGACCCGTGGCTATACCCAAAGAGCTCCATGAATCACAGGGACAGTTATCTGGGCAACTCTGGTGAAGCATGCAAGCCAACAAACACACCTGTGCCTGAAACACCAAGATACTCGCCTCCCCAAAAGGGAAGATATCATCCAAGCTGCCAGTAGACTCCTGCATCATTTGTCCTCTCTGGGTTTTACCTGGAGGATGAAAATTTGGCTTCTCAGACAAACTCATTTTCATACTTACTCTCCCCAGCCTTCAGGCCAGTTTTAATTTCAAGGCTCTCAACTGTTTCCATGGAAACAACAATCATTTGAGGGCCTAGCTGGACTGTAGATTCTACTCATTTAATCCTAAATTCCAGCATAAGACAAGAGTGGAGACAGATACTGAGAGTGTGTGGAAAATGATATTCTACAAAGCATGGAACTACCAACAACTTTATTTTTAATGGACTCAGAATATACCCAGGTAGGTATCAGTTGAAAACTAACTCAGGTCTTAAAACACAAAATGTAGACGTCAACGCCCAAGGCCCTTGGGACCACTTATCCAGCTGCAGATGAAAAAAGGACTTGACTCTTGCACTTGTGCAATATTTCCAAATACTCACTGAAGGGCAGTCTTACTGTTTTTGACTCCACAGAGAGATTAAGGAGGAGCTGAACAGAATCCTGGCAACAAAGATTTTGGATGACAAAAGTGAAGGGGAGTTAACAGTTCAGCCTTCTGATGTCTTAAAGATGGGGTCTCTCATTGGACTTTGTGATTTTGTTAAGCTCAATATGACAAATGAGTAAGAAGTGCTAGAACATGCCTGCTGAAGAATACTTATAATTAAAGCTTGTAGTTGACAAGAAGCAGGAAGAAAAAAGAAAAATATAAGATTACAGTTAAGCCTGCCAAGTGATTTCAAATAGACATTCAGATTTGTGGCAAATCCCCAGGAATGTGCAAGAACTACACCCGCAGACACCTTGTCTTCTGGAAACGTGTCGGCACCACCCTCTTCTTCAGGGAACTGCACGTCCCCCTTCTTGTAAGGATTTCTTCTCCCCCAAATCCACTCCATGAGCCCCCAGAGCTGCCAATTCTCACATGACCCCACCGTCCCAGTGAGAGCTGGAAGCCTGAATTCCCTTCCTCGGACAACAGCATTTAGAACAAGCATCTCTCTCTTGTGGCTGAAGCTATAAAATGTCAAACTCTGGAGCACGTGCAGTATGTTTTTCACACTGTGGGGAAAGTCAGTCTGCAGTGAGAAACAGAAAGCCAGTGCTAAGGAAGAAGCAAAGAATTAGGGTAGGGAAAGAAAATCCTGACAGTATTATAATCCCTGGCCTGACCATGAGCTCTGTGAGTCACTCCAGGGTCCTTAGCATACACCCCCTTTGAGTGCCCAATCTGGTTCTATTTTGGTCTGTATTTGCATCTGGGGAGTCCCAGACCACACAACAGCAGTTATGAATAAACTAGGCTTTAGTGCTGCATGGGAGCACATACACAGGCATGTGCACTTGGCCAAAACTGGAGCTCACGCTTTATGCTGGGGGAAAAAAGTGGGTAGGGAGCAGACAAGGGATAGAAGGAAGTGTTGGATTTAAGATGGTCCCTTTACTTGGCTGGCTGATAGTTCCAGTCAACACAACCACTAAGCCACTGTGAACAGTTTTCCTTCATGTTGACTATCAATTCAGCATCATACATGAAATGAGTTCTGGACGGAACTTTTAGGTGCTCTATGTCACTGACAAATAATACATGATTTAAGTTTCCATTCTCCAAGACTTAAGTCCTTGGGTTTAAATGACAACTTATTAGAACTCAAACTTACTGGAAAAAATAAATGCAAAGTGTCATTTAGCTACTCTCTTCTGTGCCCAGAACTGCTGCTTGTGCAAGAAGTACACACACAGAGCCTGGCATTTGCATTCTGGTAGTTAAGTTCTTAGCCTTCTTCACGTGAATCCTGGAAGCAAAGCCCTGGAAGGAAATGATGTCAAGGATACTAGACTTTGTGGAGAAAGTCAGAAAATATCCTATGAAGCTGAATCTAAATGGAATGAGGATAAGCGGATGAGAAGCAGAGCAATTAGCCACAGGTACATATTCCTTTCACTGTGAGTTTTGGCTGACATGAAAGTGGGATTCTGAACAGCAGCAGCTGACACAGAAAGGGAAAGAATAAGAGAGAGAGAGAGCCAGAGACCAAGATGGCAGGTCACAGAAAAATATGTTCAAATACTACAGACTACAGAATATAGGAGGATTTCCTACACACACATTCTTTATTATAATATTAAGATTATATTAATGAAAAGTGACATAAACAAACATTTATAAGAATTCTTCATATCCATACTATTCGTTCCTGTATCTATATTCTTATGCCCCTCAGTCATCTCAGTCTAGAGCTGTTGTGGCAGCAGAGGCAAAAACAAATTGACCATAACATAAAGTGCTGCTATAAAGACAAAATGAGTACCAGCCAGTTTTAAAAGTTGAAAGAAACAATATTCAGCAAATTAGCCATTCCACAAATTGGCTTTTGGGCAACTAACTCTTGGCGTATCAGTTTGGGGCCTTTAAGAGTGCTCCTCCAGCAAAAACAGGAGATTCCCTTTCTGCTAGGTATGAGACAATAGCTCTCAGAACTCAGCAAAAAGACCAATATGTGTCTAACGAGAAATAAGACACGTTAATGGAACATGTCTAAGGCCATGTCATTATAACGAGTTTAGAGAGCCAACAAACAAATGTGTCAATGTGCGTCTATCATGGTAAAAGGGAGACTGCTCTGGAATGTGGCAGAGAGCAATGCATCCTGCACAGACCATCCTGTACAATACTCATGCCCACCTGGCTCACCTCCAATTTCCCCCTGAAACACAGAAAGAGGGTAGCCTGGACAGGGTTAGGTAGGCAGAGACAGGAAAGGCATTATAATACAGACATCTTGTCCAGAATCCCAATTCCACTACTTACTACCTGTGTGATCTTGGGCAAGTTACCAAACCTGCCTAAGCCTCAAGTTCCGCATCAGTGAAATGGTACCCCACGTCATAAGGTTATTATGAGGATGGAGGAAATAATCCAAGTAAATCCAAACACTATGCCAAGTGGTTGGCATATAATAAGAATTCCATCGAAGTTTATCACCATCGTCAGTATCATTACTATTATATTAGACATAATATAGGAAGGCATCAGCTGCATAGGAGGGACATGTGGCCCAACTGCACTGGAGAGGAATCTATTTTGCCCTGGCACTTGTGCTGCCTGGCCCGCTTCTAAGAAAAACCCTGGCAATACCCAATGATCATGCCTAGTGGAGGTTACTAACTTGCCGATCAGATTTTCTTTCTCGGGGAGATAGAAGTCGCCTAAAAGACACTCAGAATAAAGGCAGAAGGAAGACTCCACGAGTACGCGAAAGCCAAGAGAAGGCAGAAGCCATGAGTGGGTAGAAACTAAGAGTACACAGAAGTGGAGAAAAATGCATCGTGAAGTGGGTCAACAGCAGTGAGCACGGCAAGCAGTCAGCCGCTGTGCCACCATGAGGGTGGCACCCTGAACCAGGGGCAAGGACGCTGCGGCTGCCTGGGCACGCTGGTCGCCAAAGACTCACTGCTCCTGAATGGCCTTCCAGTCATTGATCCATGGGACTTCCAGTCGCTTACTTATTCCCTGTGAGGCCTCCTCATCACTGGTTTGATGAACATTGTATGTTTCGGGAAGAATGTGAAAAGTCAGTCCGCCTTACCTCGGACCTCCATCTCCTCAGGAGCACCTCATTCATTCGATTAGCTCTGGAATTTAAGCAGCTTTCCCCACTCCCCCATGGCTCTGCAATAAAGGACCATGTTCTGAGTATAACTATTTCTTCTTGGAAGAGGTTTCTACACACGTGCAAAACTGAAAAGGCGAGCAAAGCCCCAGAAGGGCTTCAAACTAATAAACCTCAGGAGTGTCTGTGTTTTTTTCCGCCGCCAGCACAGAGCGTCCTGTGTGCCACCTGGCAAGCTTCAGTTCCTTCTCTCTCAACCCACACAGAAAAGAAATGCAAAAATAGCATTAATAAGCCCCTGAGGTCTGGGACTCTTCTGCTTTGGCATATGCAAGCACATTCCTTCCAACTGCTGGATGAGAAACAGAGACAGGCATATGGAGTGCACGCCCAAAGCCAGGACAGATGGACTCCTTCGAGATTTATGAGACCGGGTCCTGATTCATCCACCCCAACTTAAACCAGACCCCACTGGGGTGTAACTAGAACAGTTTTCTTAGAGGAAGAGAAGCATTTCCCTACTTGAGAAAGGATGGCAAGATAGGACATGTTAAAGAAAATGAGCTGCTCAGAGAAGCGGTCCTGGAATTGGAGATGGGTTTTCAATGATGTCCACCAGAAGACCAAGCTGTGACCACAGGGAAATCAGCAACTTAAAAATTCATCGAAGATCCTCAAGGAACATTAGAGGACGAAGCCACGCTGCAAAGCGTCAAACATCCATCTCTCTATGGAATTGTTGCAGAGTCCAGCCAGAGGACTTGGAACTCGAAGAAAAGGGTGCTCACTGGGACCTGAGTGGCCCAGGGAGATGTAAGGGGGCAGCATCACTCAGGGCCTGGCAAAGAGATGCAAGGTTATAGGGAGACCAGCCGCTCTCATGGTACACGGTTTTCCTCTTTCTCTTGTGAACCAAGGTCACCAGTGAGACTAAAAGTAATCCTGTCTTGCAGATAAAAACTGGCCACAGCCCACCTTGGGGGAGGAACAAAAGAGGAAGGGCAGTCATCCTACAGGTCTCCAGAAAAGCCTGCCATCAAGCAGCTGCTGGGGAGGCCAGCTGCAGCAAGCCCCGTCACTGGTACCACTCACGGGCTGGGAACCCTCCATCACCCCCACCCTGGTACAAGTGACTGCCTCTCTAAACATGGGAACACAGCCATGTGCAAAAGTGTCACTTTTCAGAAGTCTAGCATGCTCCTGGCCCTCCCCAGATAGTTTTACTTGCATTTTCAGAAGACAGGAGGCATACCAAGGAATATTCCTGTCTGTGTTGAAACTCGAATATGTAATAGAGGCTCTGATTATGGTGCCTCCCAAACTAAACTGGAAAAATGCAAGGTCTTGCCTAGTGGCAGGTGATTACCATATCGGGGGCCTCGGAGATACACAACTTGCTTAGTTATCGAGAAAATACTTTCACGGGCCCATCACCTGAGAGGGGACAGGTACTGTGTTAGTCATGGGTATTTAGAGTGCAGGTGTGGTGACATCCTCAGCAACTAGTCTAGGGGGAGACGGGTAAGTAGAGAGAGTGCTGGGCAGAGGTATTAGCTGTGGGTGTCATGCGGGTACAGAGGAGAAGAGCAGAAGTCATGTCACAAAGTGCAGAGACACAGTGACAGGACCTGGCCCACCAAGAGGGTCTGTGCGTGCATGTGACTAGGTGAGAGGAGGCTAAGGGCTTGGCAGGGTGGGCTGGGTTTGAATCTGAAAGCATTTGAGCAGAAGGCCCAGGTCATTTGTGCATTGAGAAAGCTCACTCCTTGGGCAGCAGGGGGCTGCCACTGAAGCAGCGGGTAGGCTCTGTGGTGGTCCTGGCGGGCAATGCTGAGAGCCAGAACAAGAGAGGCACAGTCCTACACTACTGAACGCTGACAGTAGGCCAGGCACTGGGCAACCTAGATTATTTCACCATCACTAAAAACCTAGCAGGTAGGGTCACGGCAGAAAACAGACCCAGAGAGGGAGTAACTTGCCAGGTACCCAGGTAAGAAAGAGGCAGAGCAGGGATGTGAGGCCGGGCCGTCTGCCCCAGAGCAGCGTTTTAACCACGATGCTCTATTGTCTGAAAAGAGTGAGCAGCTCTGGGCAAGAGGATTCTTATTTCCAACAGTGTCATATGCCTGGTGCTAAAATGTTAACAAAAATATGTAACGTGATGTTAGAATGATATTCTTACCTCTGACTGATCACTATCTGAAAAGCAAAGTGAGTAGGGGGTAAGAGCTGCCCCTCCACACACGCATCACCACAGGCGTCTTTCTCTTGCACACCTCGGTAAAATCAAGTGGATAAAAAGCGGTCCAAGGGAGGGCTGCCTGAGGGAGTGGAGATTTCTCTGGAGAAAGCGGGTATTGTGCTATGTGTTACCACTGCCTGGGTGGGGGAGCAGCTTTCTTTTTACCCTAAACCTAGTGAGGAGTTTCAAGGGGAGTCCTGGGGGAGCTCTGAGACACTGGGATGAGGGCATGAGTTTGCCCAGAAAGGAGCCGGTGGCCTTGAGGTGCAACACCTGCCTGCCCTGGAAATCTAAGGGGAGCAGAGGGCTGCAGGGAGGAGGGCCCCAGGGCAGGTGAGGGCTGTTCTGGTAGGATTGGCCTCACCGGACATGAATGTCTCCAGGAGAAAACATGAGGGCAGCAGGGCAGCTTGGGGTGAGAAGAGACCTCAGAAGGCAGAGTTCAGAGGTGCACTGGCTGAGGGAGATGGTCAGGTCTGAGCAGGGACAGCAGGCAACCACCTAAATAGTGATGCCCACCAAGTTCAAGGGAGCTACTAGGCAGAAGGACTCCACAGGGAGGCTTCAAGAAGACCATCTGCCAGGCCCAGATGGCAAAGCCCTACCCCCACTTCTGCCCTGGCAGGAAGTGGGCAGAGGAGCATCTGGTGAGTGGGGGAGGGGTGACAGGAGGAAGCAGGGAGGGAAGGCCTCACCCCTTTCCCCTCCTAAGGGGCCCAAGGCAAATGGAGCTGGACAAGGGCGAACATTGAAACGCAAAGTTAGGTTTGGAGTTTTAGTGATTATCTAGCTCTGTGTAATAACTAGACCTGGACTTATGCCTCAAAAAAAGAGGGTAGGATTGTGTGAACAACTTCGCTGAATTTTTTACCCTACCTGAATTTGCATTTCCTGAGAAAGCTCTCAGAATAAAGTTTAGAGAGAGACATACTAAAAGAGAATAAATTATTCTTCAACATATTTTGTGTTTGTTGAACACACTGGTTACAGCACGTCAGGTCATACGCTAGCTTTCCAGATCCTAAGCAAGAGCTGTTTGATTTTCAGATTTTTTGCTACAACAGAGAACTGAGGGGATTATTAGGATAATTGAGGAAGAGAGATGTAGACAGACAAACTTACACCATTTCAGTCAATAAAATAAAATCTTCAAAGAAATATCTTCAGCATCTCAGAAACGTCTCCTTGAAGTAGTTTCAAAGCCAAGGCATGTATTTGTTTCTGTTCAAGTTATCTGGGTAACCACTTCCACTTACCATCTCCTTCAAGCTACAGAAACTTGACTGCTTCTATTATGAATTGCCTGAATCACTGACTCTCATTGTCCTTCCTGGGCAAATTGGGAAAGTTTTTCCAAGGTGAGCCTACTGTATGATTTTGCCAGGAAGCCACTGGAAGGTTCTGAGGTGAGACTTAACGGTTACAGACAGTAGTCCGGGAAAAACCCTAGAGGAAAAAGAATCACCCTGGTCTCCAGGAAAGCCGAGGAGTCGGGAAGTATGGGCTGGAGCTCTTCTAGCCCTCATTGCCCTACTGGGGTCAGGCCTGCACAAAAACTCTTTCCTTCCAGCCTGCTCTCTACAGAGCCCAGCCAGGTGAGAGCGCTGGAGGACGAGGGAGGACTGGAGAGGAGCCCGGGGGAGAGGGCCAGACTTCCAGCGTAACCACTCTGGGCCTCAGATTCCCCACCTCTGAACTAGCAGCTCATCCTTGTCTAAAAGTTTAACCCTAGGGATGCACTGATCACAGAAGTGAAAACGAATCCCTTCTGTGAAAAGCTATTTGTCCTGTGTGGTCTGCCACCATGGATGATGTTCGGCATTCCTTTAGTCACAAACATCCTCTGTGCATCCATGGTGTGGGAGGCACAATGCTAGAACTGAGCATAAAAGGGCAAATAGGACAGGCTCCTGTCCTCAAGGACGTTTCAGGCCAGACAAGCCAGGCTGCGTTACCCCTTGCCCGATGGACTCCTGCTGTGTGTGTGGTGGGGTGGGGGTGTGAAGTGGGGACAAGAGGAGGAAGGGAACCTCAGCCTCACACTGAAGTCCAGTGAAGGTCACCCTTCCTGCTCCAAAAAGCTGAGTCTCCTCTCGCCGGCAACAATTCTGTTGGCGGCAACTCACTTGTGATCGTTAGTGATATAACATTCTGCCTCTCAGCCCCACCTAAGAACTAACTGATAAGCATAAATGTTGGGCAAAATGGAAAAGGAAAGGCACTCCTAATTTTTCCATAAAATGAGACAATCCTATATAGATTCCCCTTTTTATGCCAGAAATGAATGGTTATTTTCTTTCCTGACGTCCAGAATTAATGTATGTGTTGTTTCTAACTCTGTACCACTATCAAATCAGACATCAGAAACCACATGTATTATTACTTCCTCTTGTGCTATTAATATCATGCGCTTACTAGAGATCTGAGGCAAACACTAACTTCTATAACTGAGCGATACAGGCCACCAAATAGCCAGGGTTCAAAAGAATCCTTTCATCATTCATTCGCTAATTCGTTCTTTCATAAGCAATATTTTTTGAACACCTACTATGTGCCAGTTCATGTTCTAGGTACTGGAGTGTAGCGGTAAACAAGTCCCCGCTCTCACAGAGCTGCCTTTTTAGTGGGGAAAGACAGCGATAAACTTGTTAGCACATAAGTGATAAGTTCTATGAAAACACAAGGGGAGAAACACAGGGAAGGGGAGAAAAAGGGCTGGGGTGGGGTGAGAGTGGCTACTTTAAATAAGCCAGGAGGGCCTCTGGACAAAAGTGACATTTAAGCAGAGATCAGAAAGGAAAGGAAAGTGATGCTATGGCGCTCTGGGGGACAGTATGCCAGGGAGTAAAGAGAAAGTGCAAAAGCCCCTGGGAGGGGGGGGTGACTTATGTTTGAGATTTTGGAGGAATAGCAAGATGACTTGGGGCTAAAGCGCAGCAGGGGATGGCAGTGTGGAAAATAAGGTCCCAGACGTGATGGGGCACCATATACTGCTTTGAGTCAGATAATGAACTCACTGGAGGGTTTGCAGCAGAAGGGACAGAATTCTGTCTTCCATTTTCAAAGGATCGCTCTGGTTGCTTCGTGGCAATGGGCTTGGGGTGGCAGTGGCGGCTCAAGAGCCAACGCAGGGAAATTAAAGTGTTCTGCGCGAATGCAGGCAAGAGCAGGCAAGATGGGGTGGCAGCTTAGACCAGGGCTTAACAGTGAAAATCCGATGCTCAATATAGTTTCCTGGTAGAGCTGACGGTATGTGCCAATAGATTGAATGTGTATGAGAGAAAAGAAAGAAGGGTGTCAAGAACACCAGAGCAAGGAGAAGGACGTAATTGCTGTTTACTGCAGTCGGGAAGAGCAGGTTTGGGAAGCAGTGTTGTTTTGGGTTGCTCAGTGTCGGAAGCCCACAGGGCATTTAAGTGGAGATGTTGGGGAGGCTACCTATACAAGTCTGGAGTTCAGACGAGGTCGGGAGCAAACATCTAAATTTGGAAATCATCAGTATTAGATGGCATCAAAAGTCCCAAGCCTGGATGACATGTGAAGATAAAAAAAATCCCAGGACCTCACCTGGGGCACTCCACAATTTAGAGGTCAGCGAGGTGAGCAGGAATTAGCAAAGGAGTTTGAGAAGGCACTGTCTGTGAGACAGGAAAACCAGGAGTGTGTGATATCTTAGAAGCCAAGTGAGGAAAGTGTTTCTAGAAGGGAGGAATGATATGCCATGCCTTAGTCCTTGCTTTACTGATGAGGGTTTCTGAGTGCCTGGATGAGAAAATGATGTGCTCCACAACCTAGGTGGGTACAATAAGTAACAGATTCCTAAGTCCCTAGGCTGGTTACTCAGAGATAAAGTGAAGGATATAGTCTCTCTACAAAGACAAAAGGCAGAAAAAAAGTCTGATGCAATGACAAGTAGATGGATTAGAAACTGCTTGACTGATGACACCCAAGGCCACACATAAGTGAATGAATGTCAACCCCAAAGGAAATTTCTAGTGACATGTTATTGGGCTCTGTCCTTGGCCTGTTCAACATATCAGTGGCTTTGATCAGCGATAACTAAACTTGACTGCAGTCCGCACAATCTCGGAGGCTTATGAAAATAGAGCATCCCAGTGTCCACCCAGACCTACTGAATCAGAATTTTCCCCAGGTAGCACTGGGGCGAGAATCTAAAGGAAGGCCTGAGCAGAAGAAGGGATTGAGGGAGGAAGTTGATCAAAATGTACAGGTCAAACCCAAGCCAAGTGGAATGGGGAATGTGCCAGATGACAGCTGGGTACATGTGGAATCCTGTATTTGACTCTGGATGGGGTACACCTACTTGGATCTGAGACCAACTTGAACTCTCAGTGATCAACAGTGTGATCTCAAGCTGTACTGACAGCAAATGAGGGGAGAAGGGACACAATGCAGCCATATTCTCTAAGTCCCCTAAAGCAGCCTGTCAGTGGTACAGAGGTCAGGAGAGCATGACTAAGATGCGGAAGGGACTCCACCCAAAGAGAAGCAGAAGTTTAGCCAAGAAATTCAGAAGGAACCAGGACTCCACCCTGAATACCCAAAGGTCAACATGTACAGGATTTATTGTGGAATCCAATAGAGAAGAGCCGAAATCAATGAGTGAAAACTACTAGGACATGGTTCTACTTTGGTGGAAGGAAGGTTTTTTCAACAATAGTAAGAGTAACACAGGAAGATGGAAGTGGTGAGTACTTTGCCATAGGAATTGTCAAACTTGTATACACTCCAAATTAGCGTTCACTGCAATGTTTTATTTTATGTACATATGTATATGTTTTACATGTATATTTATACCCTTCCTAGACTCTAAATTCCCTGAGGAATTACATCCCAGCATCCAGCACAAGCCCTGTCCCATGTTATGTGCTCAGCAACTGTTATTTGAATGAATGAATTGATCATGGCTGGATGCCACCACGTCTGTTGTACAGCTGCCAATCATGCTAAATAATTTCGATATTCCTTCTAAAACAGCAGATCCTATGATTTCTGAAAAAGGGCACATAAACCAGTTTTCCTTGGAGACACAATCATCCTCTGCATCTTCACAGTTGATTTGGAATTTAGATGAAATGAATTCTTTAATTATTATGTGTAATAGTTAACAATAATATTAGCCCTAGGTTTAAAACTCATACTGGTAGTAAGTACAATAAATGTGAGGGGTAATAATTTTGCCTCCAGTGTTTCTGTACTCCACCTAAAAATGTCTACTAAGGAAATCTGATCCTTCCAGCAGTGACCCAGTTCAGAGACTTACCTTCTGGGCCTCCTTTCAAGTAAATGTCACCACACTTACTGATTCATGCGCTGCAGTTATGGGCTCAGCAGCTGGGTGCCACCCACCACCTTTGGCAGGCTGTGGTTCACCTCGGAACGTCATCCTATCAGAGGCCTGGTCCAGCTTAGAAGTTAACCCAAAGGGCTTCAGCAGAACAACCTTTGCAGTGGCCAAGGCAATCAATGCACATCACATCCTCCTTAAGAGAACCCAAAACAAAACCAATTCTCTGGTCCATGAAGTAGAGCCTGGAACCAAAGCCACCATTCTGCACTTGTCCCCATGTAGGAGTGGACATGCTATGGTCATGCATCCAGGGGAGGAAGCCATGTCTCTAAGAAACATTTACTTCATACCAGGCAATGCCTTGGGGGCCATCTCATAGACATTTCACAACAATCCTATGAGGTGATACTAGTGTCCCCATTGCACAAAAGAGGAAAGGGCATCTCAGAGAAGTTAGCAGGGTTGTGCAAAGTCACACAGATGGTAAATGAAGGAGCCAATATTTGAACTCAGGACTGTTCGACTCCAAAGCTGTGCTTTTTCCACATAGCAAGCAGAACTATCTTAAAACAAAAGGACACTCCCTTGTCAAAATGCCCTGGTGATGCCCTCTCATCCAAACTTCTACAGGACCCATTCTGCTCGGGCCTCTGCCTGCCTCTCGAGCCACATCCTTTCCTTCTTCTTGCCCTTGCTCTCTTCCTTCCAGTCCTACTGGCCTTCCTGCTGTTCCTAGGAATCACCAAGTTCCCGGCTCAGGGCTATTACACTTGCTATTCCTTCTGCCTGGAGTTCTGTTCCCCCAGACCTCTGCAGATCCCTCTGGCTTCATCCAGGTCTCTGCCCCAACACCATCTACCCAGGGAGGCTGCTCCCAACTGGCGGATCTAAAAGAGACCTCATCCCCCACCACTCTCTAGCCCTGACTCTACTCTACTACACCTTACGTTCTGTGGCAGCGCTCGCCAGTGCCTGGGTGCATATACTTGGCTAGTTAACCTCTTATTGTCAGCGCCCCACTAGAGTGCAAGCTTCCCTGGAGGCGGGGACTCTGCATCATTCAAGGCTGCATCCCTAAGCCCAGGGCCCACTTGTGGTCAGCGCACCAAACTGGGTTGCTGCATGTGCTCTATCCTCTGCCACCTCCCTTTGGTCCCCGTGCACACAGTGTGGCTACACAGTAGCTGGGTGACCTTGACCAAGTACCTTCAGCTCTCCAGAGAAACTTTCCACTTACTGATAGTGGCCCTGACAAAGAAGGGACTGCCATTTCACCCCTCCCTAAAGACCGCATCACCCCCTTGCTCTGATATTTGCGCGACACTGCCAGTTTTAGAATTTTGTGATTTGTATCAAGAGAAGAGACATTTGGGGCAACTTGTTGAAACAAAAAGATAATTATATTTCACAAAGGGGGGGGGGATCCTTCAAAACAACCAATTGTCTGTTTATTGCTAGAATAGACAATTAGTTCATTTAATGCCTTCCAGCGTCTTTTCAAAGCAGATAGAAATGGACTCTTATTAAAGGAAAGTTATAAAAAGCTGTGTTATCTGGCACTGAGCCAACCAGAGGGCTTCTAGAAGTGGAATTTCTGAGATTCCACCAATACAAATCTCCAAGCTTACAAGGGGATCAAGGCAGAAGCTAATCATAATCCAAGAGAAGACCAGTATTCAACATAAAAGTTTCCAGAGATAAAATTATCCCAGTTTTAGGAACTTAATTTGTCTCCCTTCACATGTAATCACTGCCCTGCCTCATAACATTGCTGGAAAGTGGTTCATTCTCCATAAAGTATTTTACATTCTGTAGCAATATTCTGCAAATGAATAGCGGGTAGTTCGTTCCAAAACTCAGGATTCACTTTGAGTTTCATTTGATTCAGTCTATCTGAACATTGTTTTAGTTGTGGAAACTCCTACTGGCATCTGAAGGATGTTTGTTTGCTGGACTTTCTTAATTTTTTCTCTCCTTTCTTAATACATATGACACTTCAAAGAAACTCTTGGCTTCAGGCTGTGGTCAAGCTCAAAGGGTGAAATACCAAAGAGATAAGAGAACAATCTTCTGGGAAAATTTAAGCCTCTTAGTTTACTTTTAACCAATCCATCCATTCTCTCCCTCTCACAAGGTGGGAGATGATCAAGCTTTACTGTGCAGCCAAATACCAAGACAGATAAAATGCTGCCAACAAGTTCTCTTCCAAAGAAGGGAGAAGAAAGGAGTTTGTATTCGTTTTTGAATTCCAGTGTGTGGCCTCAGTGAGGGATGTTGTAGAGAAAAAAAATAAAAAAGTGAGGATGGGAAATAAAGTGGAGGAGCGGACACAGGGCAGGAGTGTCCAGAACACTGTATCTTCACTGTAGCCTAGAATATGCTACTTTCTGTTTCCAGATATTTCCTTTCACTGTACTGTATTTGATCACAAATTATGAATATTCCTAAATGCTTTTAATCAGAAGACAAGTATTCACATTCTTTAGCATTAATAATAAGTTTATCTGATATTCAAACACAAATTATATCCAGCTTTCTCCATAGGACATGCTCACAGCTTATAACATAACGCTCATACTAAAAAAATCATGTTTATGGCTTGAGCAATCTTCCAAAGGGTTAAAAAATTTGAGAAAAAAAGGCTACAGGTGGGTTAGTGATATTTATAAGCATCACTGAAATTCTTGTGCCAGAGTGAGGAAGCGTTCTATGGGGACATATATCTCTGGCTAACTGATAAAATCCCAATATATGTTCTGTTGTGCATGTGTATTGTTACTTGTATCGTTACATCTATAATTATTTTGATATAGTGATCAGTTTAGACACCATTCCTAAAGAGTCTGAAATATGACATTATCTTCCAAGAACACTTTTTTTAAAGAACCATGTTTGTTTATACTCTGCAGTTGCAAAGAGAAAAAGGAGATAACATATAGTATAATGTGCAGACTCTAACAACCCAAGTATGTGCATTTTCATGATATTCAACTTACTTTTTCATTCCACGCCCACAGTCCAATTCCAAGAAATGCTATTCCCAAAAACTGAAAGAAAGAGAGAAAACAGTATAAGGATAAGGGTAAACACCATGTTTTTATTAATACAAATGAGAAAGTTTTCAATCAATTCTTTTGCCACTTTACCTGGCTGAGAAATAGTTTTCTCTAAAATCTGAGTAAACATCTTTAACAGAAAAAGAAAAACAAATACCAGAATCCCCTTGATTAAAGTTATTATAGCATTAAGAAGGATAGGGTAAAAAAAAAAACACAATATGGTACACATGTACACACACACATACACACACACACACACACACACACACACACGCACACTGAAATACTATTCAGCCTTAAAAAAAAGAAGGAAATCCTGCCATTTGCAACAACATGGATAAACGTGGAGGGCATTATGCTAAGTGAAATAAGCCAGAGAGAAGATGAATACCAAATGGTATCACTTACATGTGGAATCTAAAAATAAATAAATAAGTCGAACTCACAGAAACAGAGTAGAAAAGTGGTTGCCAGGGATGGGGGAATAGCGGGTGACTGGTCAACACGTACAAACTTTCAGTTATAAGATGAATATGGTATGTGGTTCTAATGTATGACGTGGTGACTATAGTTGATAACGTATTGTATAATGAGATTTGCAAAAAGAGTGAAACAAATGTTCCTACCAAAAAAAAAAAAAAAGATAAATATGTGAGGTGATGGATGTGTTAATTAAATGGGGGGAAATCTTTCACAATATATACTTATATTGAATCATGTTGTACTCTTTAAATATCTTACAATTTTATTTGTGAATTATACCTCAGTAAAGCTAGAAAAATAAATGAAATTTTTAAAATAAAAAAAAGGGTTAGAGATACGTAAGTACTTAGAAGTCATTCAGATTATGAAGACTAATTAGTAGGTAGAGTCTTGAATAAAATCAAGTCATTGCTAACGTTTAATGCTTTTTTTTTTAAAGATTTTTATTGGGCAATTGGGGGATGGGAACAGTGCTGGGGAATTAGGGGAAGGGGAACAGACAAGTTGCTGTCGTTTTGTTCTTCAGTCTAGTTGTGGAGGACGTTGCTTCACTGGCCCAAGTTGGCACCATCATTGCGCTCTTCCCAGGCGAGGCACATCAGTCGCCGGCTTCTGGACGGCCGCTCACTGCAGCTGCTGGCCGCTCACGCTGGCTGCTGGCTACACACGGTAGCCCATGGCAACCCACTGCCACAGGGGCTGCAGCCTATGCCGTCGCCGGCAACTCACGGCAGCCCAGCTCCAGGTTGAGCTGTTGTTCAGCATCTTAGCTGTGGAGGGCAGTGTCACTGGCCCTCATATGTGGGATCCGAACCGGGGCCCTCTGGCGTCCCAAGCCAGTTCTTAACCATCGCGCCACTGGGCCGGCCCCCTAATGCTGCTTTTTAGGGTAGGAGAGGAAACAGTGCATGCCCCCATAAATCCAAGCCCGGCATTCACTAGAAAATGGAAAACCAGGGACATGCATTTAGGTGAGCTGGCAATTCTATCTTTACCATCAAGCCATTATAAATGGGCAAGGTCAGAGAGGGCACTCAGAAACCCCCAACTGCCCCTCAACAAGCTCTTTATCACTCCTTCAAAAAGTAACATGAATTTTATCAAGTTCAATGTGACCCAAAGAAAATCCATGTTTCTTCTGTTTTTCAGAAATTTAAATTACTTATTGGAATTGAGAGGGCTTCCATAATATGGCCTGGTCTCAACTCAGTGCCATAATTTCATGTATAACACTGAGCACACAAAAAACACAAGGCTGACTTACAGAGAACACAAAACGAACTCAACCCCAAGGCAGAGGTGCCTCTCATACATAACTACAGATCTCAAGTGCAGATCTCAAGTGTGGGGTCGAGATAGGGGGGTGAGAAAGGTGGTAGGAGGGGACTATGTTGGTAACCAGGGGGACTTTCCATTTTAAGTATTCTCACTGGATTCCATCTTCTCTAAGATACACATTCCCCCCACACACGTATTCTAACATCTCTGAAATTGGGATGTGTCTTAAAATTGATGGCATCTCAGTTTTTACCCCTTGATTGTACCAAACATAATAGTGTGTCTTATAATCAGAGCGTCACAGGTTTGATGACACATTGTACAACGCTATCCACCCACTAAGGGCTCAGTCATTAGGACTGGGTGTAACTGGCCGTGAGGAAAGACTCATCTTATTCCTCATCTTCATTATCAGTAGCAACTCTGAATTTCTTTTCCAAACTCTGAAGTGAAAAGGAAGTGGGCAGGTTGACGAGCAGGCGCAGTCTGATGGCAGCAGTGCGTGCTGTTTATTTTACCAACATCTTGATTAAGTTACACTCAGGAAAGCTGTCCACCGAGAGGGGCGCACAGAGAAAATGAGAGTGAGGGTGGCCATTCTTTCCAGTTTCAGGGAAACCTGAGACCTGTCCACCTGGCGAGGTCTTCACCATTCGCCTTGGAGAGTGACACTTTGTAGGCATGAGCTAATAAATCCAACAGGGTCTGGGAAAACGGCAGGAGCAGAGAGAAGAGGAAGAGAAGACTGAAAAAACACAAACAATTGACTACCCTGAAAAAGTGGTGGGTTTTTTGTTTTTCTTTTTAATTAGTTTCAGGTGTACAACACAGTACCATAGTTATACTTTTTACTCCCAAAGTGACAACCCCTCTCCCCCAATCCACTGCCCCACTTCCCCCCATATCATATATATCTATTACAATGCCATTGACCCCACTCCCACACTATACTCCACGTCCTGTGACTATATATATATTCAATTATAGTTGACATACAATATTATACATCAGCTTCAGGTGTGCAGTGCAGTGGTCAAGCCTCTACCCCATCCATGAAGTGGTCTCCCTAACAAGACATGTGCCCATCTGAAACCCTACAAAATATTTACAACATGATTAATTATATTGCCCGAACTGTCTTTCATATCCCTGTGGCAATATTGTGGTTACCTATTTATGCTGTCTAATCCCTTCCCCTTCTCCCTCATCCCCACCCCCTCCCAACTAGCACCCATTAGTTTTTCCTCTATATCTCTGGAATCTAAAAAACTAAATGAATGAGTGAAGTAAACAGAAATAGTCTCAGTGGTGGTGTTTTCAAAAGTAGAACTTCCCAAATCTCCCGAGAATGATCTAACACTACAGAAAGAGTACGCAATACTTCTGAGCCCCTCTACAAAAAAGCTTCAGCATGTCCTTTGTTGGGCGAAAACTGAAGACACTTTTATTCCTGTTTTTGCTCTAAGGGGTTTGAAAAGTGTTTAGAAAGGTTTCTTGTTTTCAACATCCCAACAGAAAAACTATGGTCAGCCCCTCCCCTCTACTGCCCTGGTCAGAGTGCTATTTCACTTTATGTTTCCGACCCAAAACAACAAAGGTACCAGTCCCCCAAATGACTCAAAGGTACTTGGAACTCTGTAGTATAAAAACAAAGCAGTTCAGCATGTTACTGTCTCACATTTATAGATCCAAGGCACAGTAGGGTAACAGGTGACAAGTACACACACAGGGTCCCATCAGACCTAGAAATCACTGGGCGAATGACTTCACACACATCGACATCAAACTCAGCCCAGTGAAACGCCCAACTTTCTAATGCTAACTCTCTTTGAGGACAACGCTCGATCATCTCCACTGATGCAGTATTTAATCAGTGTCACCACAACATGGGTGGGATGTTGTGGCAGAGGACCTCATGGTCAGCTGTCCCTCCCGCAGCTGAAGAGGAGGAACATGTCACTGCTGAGGGCCCTGCCGCATTGCTAACATTTGTTTCTCTTTATGACTCGCCAGGCACTTGTGTCTCATGCTTTGTAGGCCATGTTTCTCTTAAGCATCACAAGTTTTGTTTAACATAAGCGCTAGGATTAACCCCATTTTAAGAAACAGAAAAATGAGGCTCACAGAGGCAAACAGCTTCTAAATGGAGAAGCAGAGCTTTGAACCAAGAGGAGTCTAACATCGACGTATATGTTCTTACCACTCCTGATAAATCCCCATTTCCCCCATGAGACAGAAAGTGGAGGCATTCAGGTTAGAATTATATTGGGATAAGGCCAGGACATCATATATTCCCTCCCCAGGAAGCAAAAGGGAGTTGAAGAGGTAGAAAGAGACGAAAACCTTGCCTTTACATATGAACTGGTTGGAGAACAGAAATGCCCCATGGTAGAGTCAGCAATGGAAGGAATAAAAGAGAAATTCCATGGTCGGTCAACATTCTCCTCTTGGTATAAAACTTTCCTCTCTCCTCCTGAAACTTTGAAAACTCTTTTTTTTTAATTTCATGAATCATATAAATGGATTGGGAGCCAACAGTTTTCTGCAGAAAGGAGAGAGAAAAAAATCGGGATTTAAAGAAGACTCACAAACAACTCCTTTATAGTCTTGCTCCAATATTTCCTGCTTTAACTGTGGCTTTCCAAACATGGGTTTAAGAATTTGAAGAAACAACCCTGGATTTAAAGTCAAGGCAAGCACTCAATACCTAAGCAAGCAAGTGGTGCGGGGCCAGGGCCTCAGCTTGTGCATACCTTCTGGGCTACATCACTAGCAAATGTCCTCCCAATTACTCTCAGCCCATATGTTTTGTTTTAAAATCAAGTTGTTCCAGCTCCAAATAATTAAACAGAGAGGAGCCAAAAAACAGAGACAGGCACGCAGCACTCGAGGCACACTGAGTTTCCCCTTCCCACCTTCCAAAGAAAAGATGACCGTAAACCACCAAACTGACCTCATTCTGAAACCCAGAGGCCAACTTACAGGGAACAGCTGAGAGCACTTAAAGTCAACTCTTTATTCCTTTGAAACAGAACCAAAAACAAATCTGAGGCATCTTGTCACATGACAATGTATGCAAACACACAGTACAAATGTTTGTCCACCCAATTTTTGATGTCTTAAAATGAATAACAATAATTTTGCCAACACTCATTGAATGCTAAGTATGAATTTGGTACTGTGTTTTATATGAATTAGCTAAAACAGCACTGCCTAATACAGTAGCCACTAGCTACTGAACATCTGAAATGTGGCTAGATCAAAATGAGATATGCTCATAAGTGTAAAATACATGAGGTCTGACAGTTAAGTTTGTGAACTTGTTGCAACGATGTTGCTAACCTTTTTTGATATCAGAGGGATTATTCATTATGAATTTGTACCAAACGGACAAACAGCTAACTTAGTTTACTATTTGGAAGTGCGAGGCTGCGTGAAAAAGTTAGATGAAAATGACCTGAACTTTTCACAAACAATTCATGGCTCTTGCATCATGACAATGCACCAGCTCACACGGCATGTCTGTGAGGGAGGTTTTAGCCAGAAAACAAATAACTGTATTCAAACACCTTCCTTACTCACCTGATCTGGCCCCCAATGATTTCTTCCTTTACCCAAAGATAAATACTGAAAGGAAGACACTTTGATGACATTCAGGACATCAAGGGTAATACAATGACAGCTCAGATGGCCACTCCAGAAAGAGTTCCAAAATCGCTTTGAAGGGTGGACTAGGTACTGGCATCAGTGCATAGCTTCCCAAGGGGAGTACTTCAAAGGTGACTGCAGTGATATTCGGCAATGAGGTATTTTGCACTTTTTCTAGGCTGAGTTCGCCAACTTAATTGTTTAAGTTTGCAAACTTTAAAACTGGATTTTAAAGACTTAATATGAATAAAAAGATTGTAAAATATCTCATTAATAGTTGTTTTATTATTGTCTACATGTTGAAATGATAATACTATACTTTAGATATACTGGGTTTAGCACACTATATTAAAATTGATTTCACCTGTTTCATTTTACTTTTTTAAATACAGCTAGTTAGTGGAACACTTAAATAGCATATGTGACTTGGACTATATTACTATTGAACAATGCTGCTCTAAAGTATCCCACAACAATCCCATGCAATAGGTCCTGATATTATTCCCATTTTATAGATAAGGAGACCGAGACTTAGAAACTTTAAGTAATTCTCCCAAGATCACATAGGTTCCTGAGTCAGGCTGCTCAGCCCAAGCTCAAAACTATTTTAGTACTTTCCAAATGTGCATAAAGTGTTTGTCCAGAAAAATAAGAGATGGAGAATACTATTGAAACTCTCGTTCTAAGGCATAAAATTGCTCCTTTAATTTCTAGGCATTCAAGGCAAGGGTCTATTTTCCCGACTGGGAGTGAGGATGGCACCAGGTAGAAACTGAGAGAGTGGCGTGTTGATGGAAGCCTGCTAGGCTTTGCAGAACAACAGCCAGCAGAGCTGAGCCTGAGGAAAAACTGGAGAGGAAAATGGCCCTAGGATCTGACTAGGAGGACTGAGCATCTCTGCAATGAGGGATATATCTGCCCTCTTCTCTCTGAGGCCTATGAATGGGAGATCTCTTCCTCCATCTGTTGTTTTAGTCTTTGCTGAGTCTCCAACATCTTGGAAATGAGCCAGTGCTCCAGTCTAACTGGAACAAAAATGGACACTTCAAGAAGACATTCATCCATCCATCTACAATCATCAACAAATCTTGAGTTCCTACTTTGAGCTAGACACTACTTTTCTCCTGTGATAAATGGAGATAAGGAAATAGATACAGTCCCTGACCACAATGAGCTTATAGTCCAGTAAGAGATAGAGATTTTAACAAATAATCAAAGTATAAAATACAAAATTGCCCTTGACAGTGATACAAAGGAGAATCAAACAAGGCTAATACAGGCTACATGAGGGGGGTGGGGTTAACCCAGAGAGCAGTGCAGGAAGTCTTCTCTGAGTGAGATATGTAGGAACTGGGGTCTGAAGGTTGAAAAGACATTAACTGGCAAAAAAAAATAAAATAAAATAAAGAGTATTTCAAGCAGAAAAAAGAGAAGGTACAAAGGCCCTGTGGTGAGAGAAGCATGGCAAGTAAAAGGGTCTGAAAAGTGACTGGTGTATTTGGTGCACAGAGAATGGAGGAAGAGGAGAGGTTGGGCAGGTTTGCAATTAAAGATACAAGCACAGACAGCCCATGCACGGCCTTGTAAGCCACATTAAGGAATCCAGTCATTATCCTAAGAGTAATAGGAAGCCATTTCAGGGCTGCCTGTGTGTAGTGGGCTGCAGTGGGTCTTAATTAAATATGGGCTTTGGAAAAATGATCATCTGTGCTGCAGAAAAGATTAAAAGGAGTGCAGAGTGGAAACACAGGGACTAGAAGGAGGCAGCTTTGGCCATGCAGATAAGACCTGATCATGTCCTGGACTCAAAATGTGGTGAAGTAGATGGACTTGAGACTATTTAGAAGTAGGAGTGAAACTGACATTTTCGGTGATGACTGGATATTGTGAAGAGGGGTCATGGGGGAAAGAGAGGGGAGTGTCTAGAATAATATCTGTGATTCCAGCATCTTCTACATGGATGGCTCTTCAAAATCCATCTTATGTCTTTTCTGACAGAAATAACTCCCAGGTGCTATTTTATAACCTGCTTGAGATCTAGTGGTATTTCTGAAGGGCAGTTCTTTTATGAGTATTTTGGCTGCTATCTGAATTCTCTTTGAAGCAAATTTCAGCTTGCATACTTTACAAAAATAAATTATTTAAAATCAGGGGGCAATCCAAGATGGTGGAGTCAATAAAAACAGTGCCTGCTTCCTTCTGCAAACACATTAAAATTACAATTAAATTATTGAACAATCAACCTGGAGAAACCATCTGAAATCTGGCTGAACAAAAGTTTTATAACTAGGGAAATAAAGTAGAAGCCATGTCAAGACAGGTAGAGGGTGCAGAGATACAAAACAGGCTGCCCCCAAACCTCCATGTAGAGTTTGAGAATCAGAAGGGATAGCTCTGCAACGGAGGTTCCCCCCAGAGAAGTGAGGGACTTCAGCCCCCACACCAGGCTCCCCAGTTCAGAGTACTGGTTCCAGGAAGAGGAGCCCCCACAACATCTGGCACACCCTGGTGGGACAGAAGGCTGTAGGAAACCCAGACGTCCTCTTAAAGGGCCTGCACACAGATGCACTTGCTTGCAGGCACTTACCCTGGACTTTCACAGAGGAAGGGTGACTTGGGGGGACACTGGAGGCATATGGGGGCAGTCTAAGGTGTGTGGCTTTGGGGCAAGGACTGGAGGACTATCACCATTTTCCCTGTGTGGGGTCCCCCTCTTGTGCAGCCAGCCTGCAGGTACCATCTTTCCTGTGGTGAGCCCTCCCCCACATGGAAACATTTGAATCTGATTGGTCTGGTGAGCTCTGAGGGTCCCCACCCCACTCAATTCCCCCAACACCAGAGGCACTTTCTTGGTGAGCAGCCAACCCCACATCTTTGCACTCTTTCTTGGAAAACTATCAAAGTCCACAGGCCCCAGGAAGGCAGTTAACTGGCCTTGGTGTGCTTTGAGACTTTTGCTAAGTAGCTCCAGGCTCAGCACTGGCACCAAACCAGAATCTACATTAACTTGGTAAACACAATGCTTCCAACTCTAGTGATTCCCTGAGATCCTGCCTCACCCAACTTGCATATTGCATGAGGATTTATCAGTGGCTGAACTTTAAGGGAGTCAGCAGGTAGCAGCAGGTCTCGGGGTGTCCTGGCTTTTTTGCAGAGCTACACCAGGCCCGGTACTAATGGCGGCCATCCTCAGTTCGCAGTGTGGCCTCTCCCATGCACCTACAGGTTTAGCACAGAGAGCAAACAACCATGGATCTTTTTGTAGCTCCTACTAGGTAGTCCCCAGCCAGTAACAGTCAATGGGTAACCTGGGCCTGCACCGAACCCCATCCCAAGAGGCCCTAGAGCCAACATACTTGGAGACTGCCTTCAAAACATAGCAGAGCACACCAAATTAGCCCCAAAAGTGGCACACACAAAGGGCAGTCTCAACAGGCACCAGAGCCCACTGGGGCAACCCCATTCAGTGGGATAAGCCTCCTGCACACCAGCCTGGAAGATGTGGAGGTGGCCAAACCTCAAGCCAGTCACCAGTCCCACCCACTGATGTTCCAATAGCAATCCAGGCTCTACTATAACATGAGGGCACACACAACCCACACAAGGGACACTCCCAGGGCAGGGGACCAGAGAGACTGTGCCCCTGGGCCCTACAGGGCACCTACTACATAAGGCCACCCAGTCAAGACTGGAAAACAAAGCAGCCCTACCTAATACATAGAAACAAACACAGAGAGGCAGCCAAAATGAGGAAACAAAGAAATATATCCCAAATAAAAGAACAGGAGAAAAATCCAGAAGAGCTAAATGAAATGGAGTCAAGCAACCTACCAGATACAGAGCAAAAACATTGGTTATAAGGGTGCTCAAGGAACTTAGTGAAAACTTCAACAAAAAGATAGCATAAATAAATAAATAAATAAATAAATAAATAAATAAATAAATAAATAAATAAATAAATAAATTGACACAGAAACCATAAAAAGAACCAGTCAGAGGTGAAGAATACAGTAACTGAAATGAAGAATGCACTAGAAGGAACCACCAGCAGACTAGATGAAGCAGAGGATCCAGTCAGCAACTTGAAAGGCAAGGTAGCAGGAAACACCCAATCAGAACAGCAAAAAGAAAAAATAATTTTAAAAAATAAGGAGAGTTTAAGCGACTTCTGGGACAACATCAAACATAACAAGATTTGCATCACAGGGGTACCAAAAGGAGAAGAGAGAAACCAAGGGATTGAGAACCTATTTGAAGAGGGTATTGTGCTGAGTAGAGAGTCAGAGAAAAATAGTTGCAATGTGCCTGTGCTTATATGTGGACTCTAAAGAGTAAAATAAACAGACACAGATACAAACTGTTGGTACAGAAAACAATTTGATGGTTGCCAAATGGGAGGGGGGTTGGGGTGTGAGTGAAAAAAGGGGAAGGGATTAAGAAGTACAAATTGGCCATTACAAAGTAGTTCTGGGAATGTAGGGTATAGCATAAGGAATATAGTCAGTAATATTGTAATAACTATGCATGGTGTCAGACGGGGTACTAGATTTATCAGGGTGCTAGATAGGAGGGGGTTGGGGGCATGGGAGAAAAAGGTGATGGGATTAAGAAGTATAAATTGGTAGTTACTAAATAGTCATGGGAAAGTAAAGTAAAGCACAGGGTAGATAGTCAATAACATGGTAATAACTATGTATAGTGCCAAGTGGGTACTAGACTAGTCAGGGGGATCACTTCTTAAATTAAATAACTATCTAACCACGACGCTGTCCGCCTGAAATTAATGTAAAATAATACTGAATGTCAACTATAATTGAAAAATTTAAAAAGGGCAGAAAAGGTGAAGGGTAGTAAGAGGTCTTTGGAGGTACAAAACAAGTAAGTCATAGAGATGTAATGTACCACATGGGGAATATAGTCAATAACATTGCTATAGTGTGATACAGTGTCAGATTGTTGCTGGACTTATCATGGTGATCACTTCTTTAGGTATATAAATGCTGAGTAACTATGGTGTACCTACCCCCTGAAACTAATATAATAGTGTATGCTAGCTATATTTTTAATAAAAATTTTTAAAAAATAAAATCAATATACATGTCCACCACCCCTGATACTTTTATTCATAAAAGGAAGCAGTTATATACAGATGTACATTAAAGCAACTCTTAAATGGACATTTTCAGTCATCTTTGCTTAAAAAATACTGATTACATCAACGGCATCTGCTCCGTATCCCATGAACAGACTCAAAATAATCTAGCAAGGTAAACACAAGGGAGGGGGAAAAAATCAGGTGTTTTCTCACCTCGGTTGGAGCCTCAAAAATATTATCTTAAATAACAATGGACGGGAGTTATTTCTTCACCATTCTGATAAAAAAAATTTTTTTTTTATTTTAAACTCTGCCTGAATCAACAGGAGAGGTGCACTGAACACATCTGGCACAGAAGAGAGGAAAGGAAAGAGTGCCATCAGGAAAGCTGTATTTTCCTGAAACTGCAGCACGTGTACTTTTCGTTAACCATTTCCTAACACTTTCGTGTGAACAACACTGCAGCTCTGGCAGGGGTGAGTGAAGCAGGGCAGTCCACACAAGTTGTGCTAAACACTTATGTGAACAAAACACATGTTGTCTTTATAGAGCAGGGGCTGAGTTCAGGAGTAAAAAGCCTCTGGGCATAATTCCTGCCACGTCTAACGGAGTAAGCATGGGCTGGTGGAAAATTCAATACCCAAAGTCAATCCCAATTTTGCCACTGGGTCCCTGTGTCCCAGTTTGTACCTTCAAACCGTCTGGAATCCTCATAAGATGCTATGACAGATAAAGCTCAAACCTGTAAACAGGACATTAGAGTCTTAACTGGGTCAACCTTTCTCACTCACTTCAGCTCTCCCTAACGGCCTCCTCCATGTGACCTGAACCCAGGCAGCCTGCTGCATCCCAGCTCCAGCGCTCTGTGGTTCTGTGATCTTGGGAAAGGCTCTTCATACATTCAACACAAATTAATTGAGCATCTACTATGAGCCAGGCAGTCCTCTAGGAGCTTGGATAAATCAGGAAACGAAACAGACAAAAGTGCCTGCTCTGATGGGCTGACATTCGGGGTGTGCAGGAGGGAAAGGCAATACAAAGAGTCATAAAGGAGTGGATTCCACAGAATTTAAGAAGATGAGAGTCGCTATGGGAAAGGAGAGCAGCACAGGGGGACTGAAATGCAGTGCAAGGTGGAAGGAGGTGTTGCAATATTAAAATAGAGCAGACAAGTCAAGTCTCCATCAAGAAAGCTACGAATAAGCAAAAACATGACGAGGGAGTCATTGACGGGTGGCTATCAGGGAGTGGTGTTCCAGGCGAGGAACAGCCTGGCTAAGGCCCTAAGGCGGAGGTGTGCAGGCACACTGAGGGAACAGTCACCAAGGGCCAGAGTTCACCGAGCAGGGCTAACAGGAGCCAGGCTGGGTTGGGTTTTGAAGGCCGGGCTGACAACTGTGGTTTCTCCTCGCCAGGAGAAAAAGAATCGCAGGAGGGTTTCCTGATTTCCTAGAGCCCCATGGTCATCATTCGTCAAATCGAGACAAGCAGAGCACTTGAGGAAAGGCGCAACACAACTGTAGGGGCAATGTGGTCGTGAGAGGCCTGTGTGAGGTTCGGAGACGATCATGGTGTCTGGTGCAGCCAGCACTTCATCCATGTTAGTTCCCTACCACTTCCTCAAGCATTACTCAGCCCGCCTCCTCTCCCCAGACCGACCTGGGTGGATACCAAACCCTGCTTCAACTCCTGCCTCCTCCAAGCATGAGAAAACATCTTGTTCTCAGGGACCAGAGGCCCTCTCTTATGAACTTCTGTATCACACCCCTCATGTACCCTGATCTAACCTTTACACAAACACAGAGAGTTGTAAAGGAGGGACGTGACCTGGCCTCAGACAACAGGAGACATGGGGACTGTGCCGAGCAGAGAACACGTGCCCATTTAAAAGGCAGCAGCACTTGGCCTCCACTTAGTCATCTTTGTCCTCTGACACCAGCTTGAGGATCCTTCCAGAACAGTGGATACAAGTATCCCCATGCATTTAAAAGAAACTAACAAACTCTAGTCAGGATCCCGAGATCATGTTTAATTTCAAATCTTTTCTGTTTCTTATTTTAGCTACCTGGCTCAGGAATTCTGGGTCTATTGACCCCAGAATCTAAAAACCTACTAATTTTGAAATCCCACGTTAAAATATGTTTCTTTCCATCAGGGATTCTTGATACATCTTCCCTCTCCCTAACCTTACCTAACTCCTTGTTTTTATATGATACCCTTTGTAAATAGACTTTGGTTTCATTATACTATGAAACCCCATCAGCTCAAGCTACTTTGGGGGCTTTTTGTTACTTGCAACCAAGAGGGTCCTATGTCATAAACAAGAGACCAGATTAATTTCCTTCATGCTTAGTCCTGTGACAAGCTCGCTGTTAACCATAAAGCATGTAAAACAGGCACGAGCATGAGGGTGCTCTAGAGACTAATAATGATCCGGCAGAGGCTGTTGTTCCTTTCCAAATAACGGAGTACAAACGCTAGTGGCTCTGAACTACCCGTAAGCTATTGCTACTTGGCGTAAGAAGGAACACGAAATTCAGCCACACGTCCACCTGAAGGAAAGAAAAGAGCTGCCCCTTGCTTGCTTGTGGAATTTTGGGAGCAGAATGATGCAGCAAGACCCCAACAAATGGTTCCCAAAGCAATCCCAACACAGCAGAGCCTGAGAAAGGGCAAGGGGGAGCAGGGGAGGGGTCTCTTCAGCTTTCCCAAGCATTGTGGACCCCTGGTCTCTCCTCCTGTCTTCCCAGTGGAAGGGCTCTCTGCCTTTGAACTTGCTTCACACCAGGAGAAAGCCAGGGCACTCCTTGAAGAAGTGCCTACAATCTAGAGACAGTCTTGTTCAGAAACGCCTTTGTTTGAGTTTGGAGCTTTAACATTCTGGCAAGAACTAGTAATCTGAGATGGGAAGGGAGAGAAAAGGGAATGTGTATACAGGCAATAAAACCTATATTCTTCTTAGAAATTATGTAGACAATGCAGGCACATAAAAAGGAACACGAGGGATTAAGCGATGTAACTTTTGATGGAAACATGGAGGCTGCAAGTTTACAGCCCACTAATCTCTGTCTCAGAAAAAGCAAGACTTACCCTTGCCCAGGCTATTCTATCTGAAACTCTCTGATTAGATAAAACCAAGGCTGAGAACCCACGAGAGAGATGTTCTGAAGGCTGAGGAGGACTGAGGGATAAGTCAAGTATTTCAAACCACAGGCATGAGAAGTGCGTTATCTAGGGACAAACATCAGCCTTTGTGGGAGTAATCTCCTGCTGTTTACATTAAACAGCCAAGCAGTGCAGCTCCAGCTAACAGCAGCTTTGAAAGTTTAATACTCTCAGATGTATACTGCTTTTGCTTTTGTGTTGAAACACCTTAATGTTTTTAAAAAAATATCTTAGGCAAGATTGAAAGGTTAATGCAAATAAAACTTAAAATAGGATTTCTTTTTTTTTTTAAAGCATAAGCAGGATTATATAATGCATTTAATAAGCATCCTTAGTGTATACCGGGTATTGTGCTAGGTGCCAGGGACAGAAGGTGAAAAATATAACAGGTGATCTCTTTTCTTAAAGAGCTAACTGTCGAGAGACAGTGCGTGGGGGAAAAAAAATACGTAAAACCACAACTCACAAACAAAGAATAGAGCCTTCCCAGAGACCTGTTGCCATAGAAACAGAGCTGAGGCTATGGGATCACTGTAGGGTCAGAGGAAGCTTCCATGAAAGTGACACTTGAACTGTGTTTTACAGGGAAGGAGAGAAGAAGACGGTCTCCTGCAGAGGAAGCAGCTGTACAAAAGGATCAAAGCCTGACACAGCATGTCCGTCAGGGTCTGCAAGTGCTTCCAGGGCTAGAGCAGACACAGGCAGGCCAGGCCCCAGGCACGCAGTGTTTCTCAGTGTGGGTCCTGCTCCAGCAGCAGCACCCAGGAATTTGTCAGAAATACAAATTCTCAGGCTGCCCCAGGACCACTGCCACAGAAACTCTAGGGGTGGGCACAGCAAGCCCAGTCTTAACAAGCCCTGGGGATAACTGTGGTACATGGTAAAGTCTGAGAACCTCTGGGGTAGAGGCTGCTAAGCAGGGGTCTTATCATAGCAGGCCGTGTGTGTCCTGGGGACCAAGGCACCATCAAGCTACTTGAAGCCAAACAAGGACTTTTAGCAAAACAGTGACAGGATCAGGTTGCATTGTAGAGCACTCATTCTAGTACAGCTCAGAGAACAAATTGAAAAGAGAGGTGAGACCTCAGGCAGTGAGACAAGTCAGGAGGCTACTGCAGTAATCCTGGTGACAATGACACCAGCCAAAAAGGCAGTGGCAGTAGGATGAAGACAGAAGAGAGGATGGAGGAGGAGGCTCTATGGGACTTCATGACAGAAAGCAGCTGACAGTGAAAGGTTAAGACCGTGGATCCTTGAACCAGAATGCCAGGGTTTGAATCCTAAATATGTGACCTTGGCCACATCACTTAATCTCCCTATTTCTCAGTTTCCAGATTTATAAAATGGGGATATTCATTTCTATGAAAACAAACTTTATGGGAGCAAGGATTTTTGTCGGTTCAGTTCGTTCTATATCCCCAAACTTAGAACAATGTGTACTTCACAGCAGGTCTTAAATAAATACCTGCTGTTTGAATGAGTTGAATTACTCGTGGGAAATGAGGAAGAGAGAGGAATCTAAGAAAATTCCCAGGCTTTTAGCTTAACCAACTTGGTATGGCTTCAGTGTCATTTTTGAAGTTAGAAAAACTGATAGGGAAGAATATTTTAGAAGACCAGTCAATTTTAAAGTCCAGGTTTAGCATGTTGCCCCTCGGGTGACTGTAGGGAACTCAGGTGAAAGTGTCCTGGCACACATGCGCTGGCCCGGAGGCTGGACAGCAACGTGGCTGCAGAGTCCGACCCCGGTTAGAAATCGGGCCCCACCACTTACTAATTGTGTGACCTTGGCCAAATAATTTAACCACTCAGCTCTCTAGTTCTTCTTCTATAAATACAGGGAACCGTAGCATCCACCCCACAGGATCACTGGGAAGACTGAATGAGATAACACACGTAAGGTGCTCTGCAATGCAGAACATGCTCAATAAATAGCTTTCACTGCAATTACTGTTAAGGACATATAAGAGTTTGTAGAGCAGAGGATGAAGCCATTGTCCTAGAGAACACTTAGATTTACGCTGACATGCACAGAGGCCATTTGGAGGGGAGGCTGCAGAGAAGTAGCCAGAGGGGCAGCGGGAAACCAGGAAAGAGAAGTGTCACCAAAGTCCACAAAGAGAATGTCCATCACCTGGAATGATACATTAAGACAGGGAAAGAAAGGGGCTAAACCAGTGGAGACTGCTTGTGTCCAGTTAAACTGAAAACAGAACGTACAACAACAAGAAAACATTAAAGGAAGCAATTTCCCTTATTTCAAATGCATCCTTGACTGACCCTTGCCACCAGGGACAGCACCACCACCATACAATCTCCCCTGGAATGGATGGGCAAGACCCAAGATTAGCTGAGATGGATGGCAACTACCAAAAAGGAACTCAGGGCTGGACTGGGGTCACCTCTATAATGGCCGGTAATGTCCTTTGCCTTGTGTGGGAGACAAAAAGGGGGACAGAGATAGGCAATGTATTTCAAAGACCAAAAGCAGAGGTGCAGGAAACCCCAGGTTGAGTGCCAACGGGAACATTAACTAGCTGTGTGAATTCAGTCAAGTCACGGACTAAAAAAGTGTGAATGCAGAATACCACCACGTGCCCCAGCTACACAGGACTGCAGTAATCCCACACAAATGAAGGGAAGACATTTTCAAAAGGATATATTATAAAGATACTTGATGTAATTAAAATACCACATTTGATCCATCTGTTAAAATAACATAGTGAGATACATGCAGTAGCTACTGGCTATGTCATCTGGCATGCATGCCGCCCTTAAAAATCGGTGCACATTAGTTGTTCATGGAATCTTTGCTTATTTGGTGTCTGTTTCCAGAGTATTTTGTGTTGGAAAATAATTTTCTCAAGTTGATGCACTTCTTATGAGGGAGGAACTGATTGGAATTATAAGTGGGTCATTTGTTACAGATGATCTTCTCAAGGAACTGTGTAGAGCAGGCTGCCTTGGAAGATACAGTTAGTGTTTCCTTGCAGAGATCCTGCAGGCTTACCGCCCATTATAAAAGCATCGGGTTCCATACTGTGTGTACAGGTGTCAACTGGTCCTCTTTGCAACCCCCTATGGAAATTGGGGCTTAGAGAAAGAGTGTGAAAAATACTGATACATTGGCTACCAGTACTGCTGTGATAAGTCCTATGTCTCTGACCTGGTGTCTCTGCCAGCATCCATGACACCATGGCAGGGTAATGTTTACTGAAACAGGGCAAAATCTCTGATCCTTCAAGGCTCCTGACATTTAGCGTTACTGTTTTACAGAAGAGGAGCTGTATTTCTCTCACACCCAACAGATTGTTCTCCAGCATCATGACTTGCTCTAGTCAGCCCTGCTGGAAGTCAGCTCAGTCAGAGCTGAAAAGGAAGAAGAGATGTTAAGTCATAGCTATTTCTGGTACTTCTTTTTTTCAACCTAATCTAAACAATTCCCTGTTTTTAGGTAACTGTGTGTGTTTTTAATTTTTAAAAATTTGTTTCACCAATAACATCTACTTTTTTTTCTAAGAAACATAATGACATTCATATATTTTTCTGGGGAAGGAGTGACTGTTAAACTAAACTGACTGCTTTGTTTTAGTCAATGTATGATTCCTTCATTTAAAAATGCTCTCATTCAACTGTAAATACTAAAAATAGGCCTAAGAAGTAACTGAACGTTTCAGGAAAAATTTAGAAAACATTGTGCCATAGTTAAAAATAATTATTAGAGAACATCAGGAGAATGTTAACTTCAGTTCTTCAGGCATTATGTAGAATGAGTGAAATGGTGTTTGTTGCCTAACCTATCTGCCCCCAGGGTGCACATACACACACAGACACACACCAACCATTTAGGCAAAGCCGCTAAAGAAAACTATAATTAAAGTCCAATACACTGACTTGCTTGAATTCAGAATATTTCTTTAAAAGGAAATCTTGATAATATTAGTAACAAAGGTATCCAAGAAATCATCTTTGAGAACCTCAAGTTCATATTAAAACAGGAAGCGAATTTTCTCCCAGTGGGCTTTTTGAACTGCTAGATTCTAAGCAAAACATGCTACATCCTAGAAATGCCACATAATAGGTATCACTGGAGTTATCTGGTTATCATAGTTATATGGAGTTCTGATCAAATCAAACAAGCACAAAAAAAGCGAGGGCAGGTACCTTCCTTTCAAGCTCTCTTTTACATTTCCATCCTCATGTTTAAACATCCCCTTAACATTTTTACTGGATTGACGTCATCTTTCTGATGCTTTATACTCAATCAAAACCTAAAACATCTTGAGGGATGAATGCAGGATACATGGAGTACACCCAGGAGATCCAAATCCATTGATTATCATGTGAAAGAAGGCCTGGAGGCAATTAGTCCTTTGTTGTGGATGACAAATAAACCTCCACATAAAATGTTCTATACACTGAGGCATCTTTGATTGGTCTTGCTGGCTCAGTGACTCACAAAGGATGGGGAGGGGGAATATCTGAAAACAAAAGGGCAGACTGTCGGCACCATTTAGTTATTTATTCTGTATGTTCAGCTCAGTTTTTCCTCGTTCCAACTTTTCCTGACACTATAAAAAGAAATGGAATGGATTCTTTTCAACCAAGAACATCAGCGCTGCATACTAAGGAGAAAAGTATTGGCTTCACACAGAACCTGTATAAACCACTGAGTATCAACCTGCTCTCTCTAGTTCGGTAGTTTTAACAGGGGAAATGGGTTTTGACAAATCACTCTTTCATAAGTTCTTTCATATAAGAGTTTATTACACAGACTCTTGGAAATTAATTTACATGGAGGACAAACTGCAGCCAAGCCACTCACAGCTTCAGGATGTAAGGCTGGGTTCTCAATAGGCTCTGCCTTGGGAACTAACCATGTGTGTGCACTCTGGAATTTTTCTTTTCTATTAGAATTGTTTGGAAGCATCCCAAGATGAACAACAGCACGAGTGAGGTGTGAATAAGCTGCACCTGTTTCCTCTGGGTTAAAGATGCCCACAACTTTCTCTTCTCTGAACAAAAGCTGCATAATATTAAAATGATATGAAAACATAAAACAATGTGCCAGAGATCAAATGTGCTTCTAAAATGACTTATTAATTCAGATGAATGGAAAAAAATGAATGTGGAAATGGGAATTATATCTTAAAGACTAAAACCATTGACATTTTCCTCCAGTGAGAAAGGATAGTATACAAGGACCAGATGAATCATGAATAGTAACAGTCAAATGAACATGGCCTTTGGTGTTACATGGTTCAAATCTGGGCCCCAGCATTTAATAGATGTGACCCGGGACACGCTGACAGACTCAATTTTCTCACCTATAAACAGAGTTAGTGATAGCATCCATATAAGACTGACATGAGAATTAATAAGTTATATGTTTTGTGTATAGTATGCATTCAATAAACATACTATTATTGCATTTGAAAATGTCATGGGAAAAGTGTCATATCGGCTCACTTTTCTGATAACAAAAGGCAATTATCTTGTCATCTGTGCATTATTCAATTAATCTAACAGAGTCTTACCGGAACCAAAACAGTACATACCATGGGGAAAAAAAGATGACAAAGAGGATTTTAAATCTTTTTTTGTTTTCTTGCAAAAAAATTTCTTTTCATTCTCAATATGAGATTTCATGTAAAGCTGTTTAGCCAGGGAGGGTCGCCATGGGAAAGTAAACCACTGACAGCATATATTAGGTTCACGTTCATTTATAGTGGTAGCATAATGCTTATGAAAAATAAGCTGGCTGGGAGCCCGCAGTTTGCCCTTGAGTCTTAGCCAGCGGGGAAGTTTCACGCAATGTGATTAGTGAATGAGGAGACCCTGGGTGATTAATTAGTGCTCCATGTCAATCGTATCAGACAAGTTTTCAGCCAGTAATGTAAAATAAACCACCTGACTCTAACTTCCTCACCTCAAAACCACTTCCATGTGAACATGACTTTGTCAAGCACTGTAAATACTGAAGGAAGGTTTTTCTCTAAATCTCTTTTAAAACAAATCCTGCTTCCTTTTACACACATTTTCGCTCTGGTAAATGGCAGGCTGATGGAAAAGAATCTACAGAAGGAAGCCTGTCTGCAAATTCTCTAAGCAGGGAATTAAACTGAACTCATTTCATTAAGTCGCTATCAGGGTTTGATGCTCAAAAGAAAAACTTTCCCTACGGGTGAACAGATTTGCTACAAAAACCTAAAGGTCCATCAGTCTCTTGAAAAAGAAAGCCATTATAAAAACTGTGCATCAGTAACTTTTACTAGATTTCATCAGTGTGTTTTTTATCTTCTCATTGTTTGCTTCATTAAATGTTAAGTAATTGTTTAAATTGATAATTTCCTAGATATCTCTGACATGTATTTTATCCATGTATAGCCCAAGACAGATGTCACTATGTCTAGATGTGTTGGTTTATATTGCCACAGAGGCAGTTCTCTGGTATCTATTACTATTTCAGTCAGGCTTCTTAAATTAGATTTAAAAGAGAAAGAAATAACTTTGCTAAATTAAATCAGTTCCTTTAAATGAGGTTGACCTTCGGGTAGATAATTTGTGTAAACATAAAATGGGTCCTGCCCTTCTCTAAATCTCTTCATTAGTCAGGATCCCAAAACTGGGCTCCCAATGTGAGATGGAGTGTAGAGTTAAGCTATAAATATTCTACTCTGGTTTTTATAATATTTTTTCATTGTAGATGAACAGCTCTACATAAATACTGTGTAGAAATACCCTCACATATAGCATACATAGAGCAGTGTATGCACATAGAACCATCTAAAAATGACTTATGATATAAAATGCAGGCCTCATTGGTTAAAATCATTATCTCTTCCATGATGCAGAGGCCCAGCTTTTAAAGATATCAAGACGTGCTTCATCAGAAGGGAGGCTTTTACTGCTCATTGCTCATACACTGTTGGAACTGAAAGGAGCCTCTGAGATCCAACAAAGCCATGTCAGGAAACAGGAAATTGAGATTCTCCATTTAGAAGCTGGAATCCCAATCTCAACCTAATATCACTCTTTCCCAGACACACAAGGAATCCAAAGCAGCCCACCAGATGAAAACGTCCAATCTAGGCAGCAGTCAGGCAAGGAGCGCCCTGCTCCCAACAGTCCACACGCAAGCTTGAATGTTACGGCTTTCAAATGTCAGCACAAAGGTAGCAAAGCATCTAAGACACCATGCAATTTCTCAACACCTCAGAAGGCTTCAGTGGGCAGGACACCTACTACCTGCAGAGGGTGATAAATGGCCAAAGGGACCAAGCCCTGAAGGCACGTACCATCTAGTCCAGAGATAAGTAACAAATCAACAATTAACAAAAAAGCCAATTGTCAGTAAATGGCATAAATGAGATCGAGAAAAAATGGTAAGTTCAGAGAAGGCCACCAGATGCCAAAATAAGGAAAGAGTTCATGAGTGGGTATGTTCTTAAGGGATGGGTAGACTTTTAAGGCATAGAGATGGAGAGCCTCCTAGGCCAGTTTCTTACAGTTTAATGGGTCAGGCAGGGCCAGCAATCTTCTTCCTCAGTGAAACAGGCTAGAATGTATTTCGTGTGTCAAGATGACGTACTGCTTCATGAAACTTTTCTGGTTCACATGTAAAATGCATTTCATATGAGAGTCTTGATCAAAGTGTTTGAAAGCCACTCTATTGTTTTATGGCAAATGAAGAGTGAAGTTGTCCATCTGACTGGAACAATAACAACTCAGGTATGAGGTAATTCCCGGGTAGACCGTGGAGGGTCTAGAACACGGCATCAAAAATTTGGATTTTACACTCTAGGGACACAGAGATCATTGGAGGTTAGGTTTTTAGCTTTTCACCTTTTGTATTTTGAAGCTTTGTTGACACCTACTGTGCTTAGTATCTCACACACATGATCTCAATAGCAACAGGCATCCTTTGAAGAGGGTATTATCATCTTCATTGAAAAGGCGGAAAGTGAGAATGGGACAGATCATGTAACCTGCTCATAAAATAAAGCCAGGTCTTCTGACTTCAAAGCTCATAGCGTTTAAAAAGAAACAGAACAAAATTACGAAATGATCAGAGCTGGGCTTTAGGAATATTAATCTTGCACCTTCACCCAGCAAATCTGAAGAGACTTTAGACAACTATATTATTAGAGGAGTTTCTTTTGAGCACTCAATTTCAGAATTTAAGATCAATTTAAACACACTCCAAATCCTAGGCAAATATCACACCAAAACCAACAGTTAAAACTGTTCTTTCTTAATGACCCTAAAGAGATTTCAGTGAAGGTTCTCATTTCTCAATAGCTACATTGGTATCCCTTTTACTTTGTTCTGCAGAAATGAAGTTATAACGACTGTTATCACTTGAAAAATGCTACAAAGAAAAAAACAAAAAACACAATAGGTACAAATGCAGACGTCTGCCTAAAGCAGACATACTAACATAAAAGAAGTAACCCACTGCTGTCCTCACTCACTCACTCCAGCCCGTGTGTGGTCTCATACCCAGACACTCCGTCTGATCCTACCTACCTCCAGGAACAGCTGAGGACTAATGGTGTAATCTATGAAGAGCACGGAGCTTCCAGCGAAAGAAGGCTGAACAGAGCCCAGCTATTATCACTGTAGGGGTGGGGAGGGGAGAACACACCAACAATCAACTTCCTAATATAAAAAGGTGAAAGAGACATTAACAGTAGATAGAATAATGGCGTGCCCAATTTAAAGGGGGAAAAACACAAAAATTTGGAACTGGCTATATCTGATGAATAGAATATGGAAGACAGGGGTATTGAACAAAGGAGGAGAGAAATGTTCTCCCCTGTTTCTGCTCCAAGCACTCCTCACAAGAGTGGAAGAAGCGCCTCCATATCTCCAGAACCACCTGATTGCCCAGCGCTTACAGAATCCAGGGGTGGGGGGCAAGTGACCTGATCCTCTGTCCAGTGTGTGAGCTGGACAGAGAAATGTGTACTGATCATCCAGCAAACCAGAAAAAAACAGCTGTGCACGGGGCTCTGCATACTCTGCATGATCTAGTCAGTGGTTTTTGACTGCTGAATGGACCCCCTTAATAAAAAGAGAAACTCACTGACTCTTAATGTTAATGTAACGTATTTTTACTAAAATACTCCTTAACTGTGCAGAAACAGAAAGCTTGTATAAAATCCCAAATACATTTTATAAGTCAACTACAGACACTATCAAACCAACAGAACTGAAACTAGCCACAATAATTAAGTGTAACAGATGATGTTTTTTTTGGTGCCACTAAAACACTGATGTGGCATCCAGCCTAGTTCTATATTTCATCTGTTTTGGTATTTTGACTTTCATAAATGTTTACCTAGAGAACACTTGTTTACATAAGTATGTTGAACAAAACAGCAAAAAACTTAGAAGCCAGATTGGAATGATCAGGCCTCATAATTAACCCAAAGTCAGCCAATTACAATAAATGAGGTGTCAAATGATAGCGCTATAAAGCTCTTACTTCAGAGGCAGCACTGCAGCATCATTGAAATTTGCATGTTTTCCAGTTTTACTGACATATAATTGACAAATAAAAATTGCATATATTTAAAGTGTACAATGTGATGTTTTGATATACTATACACTGTGAAATGATTGCCACAATCAAGCTAATTAACAGATCCATCATCTCACAGGGTTACCACTTTTTGTGTGTTGAGAATATTTAAAATCTCTCTTAGCAAATTTCAAGTACAGCAAAACCTTGGATTGCGAGTAACATGGTTTGTGAGTGTTCTGCAAGACGAGCAGACATTTCTAATACATTTTAACGTGGTAAACGAGCTATGTCTTGCAATAAGAGTAGTTTGTTTCCGGAACAAATTATGGTCACAAACCAAGGTATTACTGTATATTATAGAGTATTATTAACTATAGTCACCATGCTGTACATTAAGTCTTCCGGGCTTATTCATCCTGCATAACTAAAACTTTGTATCCTTTGACAAACACCAACCCCATTTTTCCCAACTCCTTACAACCTGGCAACCACCATTCTACTCTGTTTTTATGAGTTCGACTTTTTTAGATTTCACATATAACTAAGACCATGCACTAAATAGGTATGTAATCCAATCACTGCTTAAGTGAGAAAGATTTTTTTTTCATTGTGTATTTATCAGCTATGCTTACTACCGATGAACTATATACCTCAAGATACACATCAGAACACTGGACCTGCCCACGTCCTGCTGGGCACGGAAGCATGGTACTGACTACTCTGGGTATAGTATGAGTATCCTGCAAATCACTTCTCCTTGATCTCATTCAGTCTTCACAATTACCCTGGGGGAAAATGTACTGTATCAAGTTAACACAAGAAGAAACAGTTGGGTTAAGTGACTCACCCAAGGTCATACAGATTGATAGCAGTAGAGCCAGGATGCAAACCAGGAAGCTGGTCTTACTCCAGACCCCAAGCTCTAAACTACAAATGCCTCTTGACCGCTGTAATCGCCACATGGCCCACATCCGAGCACTGAGAACACACACAGATTAGATGCAGGTGCTGCCCTGATAGCCAAGCATTCATTTATAATGTGATTCAGCACATGATCCGGAAGATACTGGTATTTTTATCTCCATTTGGTTATTCTGCATTCAACTGAGACAGGTGCCTTCAAAGTCTTCAAAGACATCAGACTTTTCCTGAAAACTAGTAGGGTCTGATTTAGGATCCAAAAATGATTACTTCTAAAAAGTAAAAAACTGCCAGATGTGTGCAGTGAGTTTAAAAATATGCCCATCATAAATAAAAACAAGAGCTAACATTTATTCGAGTCCTTAAAATGAACGTGGTGCAGTTAAGCACTTCGCTTGTATTATCGCACTGAAGTCTCACAACAACCCGCTTAGGGAAACGCTATTAACACCTTCACTTTGCAAGTGTAGAAATTGAGCTTAAAAGACCTAAGTGGCCTGGCCTCAAGCAAGCACCCAGGCATCCCACTCCAGGACCCACCCTGCATTATAGCTGGGCGAAGGCCCGTGGGCAACACCCTTGCTGCATTACTGCTCCTCAGAACTTGGGACTTTTGCAACCAGTTTAATATGTAACCTACTTGTCCTATCTGGTTGGTTGAGAGATATTCTGTCACAAAATAACACAGTAATTTGTAATAATTCAAGAACGTTTTGGCTTTGAGACCAAAAAGTACAAAACCCAGCTTTGGTCCAACAGCTAGACCACCACCGTTTCTGCAGCCTCCACCTTAGACTGTGAGTCGGTTCCTCAATGCAGGCGTTGTGTCTCACACATGGTACCTGCAGGAAAAAGACTGTGGAAAGACTACTGTGAGCCTCAGCCACGGCCCACTCGTCTGTTGCCCACACAGCCATCTCCGCACTGATTAGGCAGGCATGATGGACGCATAGTGCCAGGAGCTGACAAGGCCAGCTTGTTGGGGTGGAAGAGTGGTCCAAGGTAGACAGGGCTCATGAGCACGTCCTGTGAAAGTCCCCTGGACTGTGGCAGTGATGATAGCTCCCTTGTGTTGGTCAGCAGTCTGTGCCAGGAACTATAAGTGCCTTCTCCATAGAAACAACTTTCATCACCTACGAAGTACACAATGCACCCCATCATACAAATGAGGAAACCCGGGGCTCAAGGCAACATAGCTCGACTAAGCAGCTGGAGGCCAGAGCCCCCATAAAGCCACAGCTGTTTCCACTTTCCAAATGCGTTCTCCACTCCACCTGCACTCCTGCTGCAGAAATGGAAACAAGGAGCTGGGATGGGTATTGGACTTGGGAAGAAAGGAACGGATGCTAATCTGAGTTAGAGATATTTAGAACCAAAGAAGATTTTAGAGAGCTAGTCTTTTCGTTTACAGATTAAACCACAGAGGTGGTGAGATTCATAGCAGGATTACACAGCTTTTACAATTGTAACTAGAATTACTGAACCCTTACTCTGTGCCAGACACGGACCTAGCACCTCCAACTATATTATCTAATTGAATCCTTGCCACAACCCCATGACGCAGGTATCACATTTTATAGACAAAGAAGTGAAGGCCTAAGGAGGTTATGTAACTGACTGAAGCAGGTACTCCCCACAAACTCCTCTCCACCCCCACCGTGAGCCACTGAACTAGCCAGTATTCGGGTCTCTAGTGCTGTCTCTCCCTGCGAGGAGGTGGGAAGGACCCCACATGGAGGTCTCCACAACCATATCCCTCTGCATTCTGTCGCCCTGGCTTTGCTCCATTTTTCTCTGTGGTGCTGTTACCCGAGGATCTGCTCCCCATGGAGAGATGTCAGGTTTACCTTCTCCCGGCTCTGAGCTGGGTTGGCCGGGGTCCAGCTGACAGCAGGACAAAAGGGGCTGTGTGGCTGTCTGGGAGGGGCTCAGCTGCGTATTTTCAGATGAGGGCCTGGGGGACCCTAGGTCACATCACTGCCTGGCACAGCTTTTTCTAAAGCATGAACAGCAACAGGGGAAGACATGCTCATAGGAAAGCTCAGGTTCTTCACACTCTTACTGGGGGACCACATCTGGATACAGCAGAGGAAACAGGCTGTTCTGAGGCACAGGGCTCACGACCTGAAAGGGAGAATGTGTAAAGGGCTCCAGAGTCAACTGTTGGTTATGAAGTTGCTCCATTTTCACAACAAACTTTGGGCATTTCACCTCTCAGTGTCCAGCCCAGAAACAGGGGTAGTTACTTCACCACCACCCTGCCTGCATCCGCCCTTGGCCCCCAACAGGTCTGGCCTGGGATGGAGGAATCTATGGGTCTCCTCCGGCTGAGGGAGGCAGGGCAGGGAGGCCACACTAGTGCACTGTGTTAGCTCCTTAGTCTTCCAGAGAGGCCCCAAGATAGGCAGGGAAGGGGCCGAGGACCACTCAGTCGACCAGAGGCCAGGTCTGGGCTAGGCTTCTGACATCTAAGGTTCATATCAGTATGACTGGGGCTCAAAGCTGGCAGACGCTCGGTCTTTAAACATTAAATGCAAGACACTTAGGGAAAATTGATTCAGCTTCTGCCCCTGTTGCTTGGCACACACACACTACTATTCAGTGAAATATTGACTTGTATTGTATGCATGAAATAGAAATTCCTGCAAAATTAATATTTTGTTATACTCTGTATCAGTTTATGTTGAAATATTTATCAACATGTTCTCTGACTGCCTGTGCAGGAATTTATTCAAATTTATTCTATTCGCTGTTTGTTTTGTGATGATTTTTACTGATAAATTTCCTTTGTATGTACTATAAGAGAATTCATTCAAATTTATTTGATATTACAGTTTGCTTTTGCATTACCATTATTCAACAAAATATTATACAGGTATGTGTCTTTTTTTTTTAAAGCTCTGCATGTGTGATATAAAAATGCCATTTATCTATAAAGGTTGTATTACCTACTATGTACCCATGTGTTTCTTTTATTATCTGTATGACTTAGTAGTTGGGAGGGGGCTGTAGAATATTATTGCTTATCCAGATGTTTTGATTTCCTAATGGACCTCAGTAGATTTTGGCATAAACAAAATTCTTTCCCCCAAGAAAACCACTTTAAGTCACTTTCAGTACATTTATGATTGAAGCACTTACATCTTTTTCTTCAAGTAATTATTTGTAAAAACTGGACTATCTCTTACAAATCTCTGCTTCTTATACTTCATCCAAAACAGCAGAGTGAGGGGGTCNCCCTGCCTACCCTGTGCGCGGCTTGGGTGTGTTTTCTTGTTTAATCTCCCAGCACCCTATGGGGTAGGTCCTCTAAATGTTCCCACTTTAATTATGATGACACAGAATCAGCAATGAGAAATAACTCCCTCTGGGAATGGCAGAGCAGCATTTACCCATGCCTCTTTCTTTGACTCAAATCTCTACTCTTTCTGACTCACACGTTCCCTTCCTTGAATACACACAGGTGGAAACAAGCCCTTCAAGAATTCCAGCAGCATCAGTAAAGGCCGTAAGACCATGTCCCTCCTATGTTCTCTACAGCAAAAGGCATTGCTGTTTGGGGAAAATTTCCAGCAGGCTACGATTTTCCTTCCCAATCTCCCAAATTTGGAAATTATAAAGAATAACTGGAAACATAATACAAACGGCAAAACATGACCAGATATTCAAAATGAACGCTGCTGGCATTAATGGTCTAATGGGGTGATGTTATAATGAAGAGGAAATTTTTTATACCTATCTATCTTTATTTATCTTCATCTTACCCAGAAAGGAAAGGGAATTTATAAATATGAGTAAAACTAGGATAATAAAGAAATTGATGAGTAGGAGTTCACAAGAGAGTTTAAGCCTGTGTATACACTAAATTATTATAGACACGGTATTTTCTTGAACACTGTTTTAAGCTTTTTTACTATCATTAGATACTGATTTTGCTTGAATTACTTTAATAACCACTCATTGAAAATACTTCAAAACATAAGTAGGCTCCAAAAGCTTTTCTGCATTTGCAAAAACTGTAACTGCAGACAAGCCATAGCTACACTGTTTTGCCCCTGTTATTTTCAGACACAACCTGAGCATTCAGGGGCTCTTCAAATTAAGGCTAAATTTCCACAATTGTTAGAAAGCAGAAATTTGAGTCAACCAACTGCTGCAGTCTAAAGAAATCCAACAAGCAGTGTCAGCTATTTTTTTTCCTCTGTGTAGAATGGGCTGACGCTATGAAGCTGTTTTTTTGTGCGTATCCCCCTCCTGAGATGTCACTTCCTTCTACCAATTTCTACCAACATACAACCTATCCCTTCAAAGGCAAGCATTCCCCCCTTAAAATTAATTTTAATCTTTTTCTAATCCAACATATCTTAAGGTGGAAAAAGCAATTTTTCTAAGCAGAAGCACATTTCCCTGTGTCCCCAAGTACACTGTACATTCTAATCAGATTTAGTCCAAATGCCACTTAATGACTACGTGTTCCAACCCAGATAATAAGACATGCTGCTAACTTACCATTTGGTGACAAATGCCTCTTTATTCAAGTGTCCCCCCCACTGGTGGTATTATTAGCAATGAAGAGAGTNCCTCCATCATCCAGGTGATCAAGCCCAACGTCTACAGTGATACATGATGTTGATAATAGTAGGTAGCCTTGATATGACAAAAATGGAACCTAGGTGATCCTCCCCCACAACTGATAACCCTATTCTAACCATGAGAAAATCAGACAAATTTTAATTGAGAAGCATTCCACAAAATTCCTCAACAGTCAGTACTCCTCAAAATGGTCAAGATCATCAAAAACAAGGACGCCTGAGAAACTGTCACAGACAAGAGGAGCCTAAGAAATGATGATGATTAAATATAATATGGTATCCTGGATGAGATCCTAGAATAATACTAAAGGACCTTAGTAAAAATGAAGGAAATCCGAATGAATTATAGACTTTAGTTAATAATAATGTATCGATATCAGTTCATTAATTGTGACAACTGTACCCTATTAATACTTAAGAGGTTAATAATGGGAAACGGGGTGCAGGGTAAAAAGGAAGTCTGTATTATCTTTGAAAATTATTTTTGTAAAGCTAAAACTCTTCTAAAAAAATTAAATTTATTCTAAAAACTAAAATTGAGTTTGATATTTGTTTCCATACAGCCACAGACAAGGTAGAAATGTGGTGACAAACGTTCTGTCCATCTTAAAAACTTGTTTTCACTGTTGTTCAGATGGTGGTTGTTCTAAGTCAAATTAAAACCAAAGGGTCAATAAGAAAATCACTCAAAAAAGGGAGTCTAGGATGAGCTCCTTTTTGCCTACTCCCCTCTTAGGTAGCAGTGGTACCTCTAATGCTATTAGAGTCAACCAGCATCTCCTTACTTCCTGTAAAATTTAAATCCAGATCCGCCCCCCTAGAAAACTCCTCAAAGTGTTCTATGTGGACTGCCTGCTCCACAGAGCCATTACAGAGAAGAGTGTGGGTGTGTGTTGGGCAGGTTCTGTGCCATAATCTCTATGCAAGCTTAGTAATGTCGATGTAAAATAGGTTCCTTTATGGGTAAACTTCTTAGGGTCTTTGATTCAAACATGCACAGTGAAGAGGATGCTATTTTGCATCATTTCCCAAACTTCTTTGACTGGAAAACTTTTATGTGGGGGGAGGGGGGGAATGTTCAGGGACTAGGATTCATGGTACAATTTTGGGAAACTCAGCTCTGAACAAGCCAAACATCTAGGAGCAGGGGGGATATGCCAGGTCCAGCAAAAGCCTTCTCTGGTAAGGCAGTCTGTTCCCACCAACACCCAGGAGGACTCTTAGTTTCGTGACACTGTCATTCTATCAATCCCACAGTGCTCATCACTATGTATTATTTTTAGTTATTGAAGCATATGGATTTCCATCTTTCTTTTTCACTTCTCTAGCTAAGCTTACAATTTAAAAGTTGGGACCGGGGGAGTTATAATATGTGCTTTCATCTGGGAGGAAGAAAAGCTCACAAAGAGTATGTTTTCTCATTGCTACGCACCCCCTGCAGATATGATTACTGACTAATTTGTAAGGAAGAGCTATAGTACTTTGGGGATATTTCTTCAGAAATTGTGGATCAGTCACTGCAGATAAGAACAGAATCTTTCTCAGCAGGCAGTCAGGACCTTCAGTTCCCTTCTAAGCTGATCCTCTGACGATTGAATAAGAACAGCTGAAGAGGTGTGAACAGTGATACATGGTGAAAACTAAAATTTTTCTGCTTAAATTTATTCTTAATTTCGTCACTAAACAGAATGACTTTGTTTTTAAAAAATATAGAGATGCGGGGTTTGCATGGCATTCCAAAATATTAGATTTAGTTTAATTAATGTTCCTCCCTAGCAGTTATATCCATAGTTATAACATAGTAATTAGACTATAATACAGCATCAGACATGGCTGAAGTAAGGATTCTATTTACCAAAACTTTTCAGCTGACTATGTCCCTGAGTAGAACACAGGGACCTACCCTAGAATCCTCTTTGAGGTTGGGGCTATCTTATTGATCACTCAAATACCAGCTTTAAAACACAGCAGTTTGAAAGAAGGCTAACAACAACAACAACAAAAAAAGGTGTCTGACTCAGAGAACTGAGCACAAAAAAATCTAAAATAAAAAAATAAAAATTTTCTCTAAAATTCCATGCTAGTAGAATAGTATAATCTTAAAANCCCCTCACTTTTCACATCCTGAGATGATCTTTTATTTGTAGTTATTTTCAGCTGTCTCTCCTAATAGAATGTACACTTCATGAAAATGGAGACCATATCCATCTTACCCACTTATGTTTCCCAGCACAGTGCCTTTGCACACAGTGGATATTTAAAAACAAACTGCCTGCATGAATAAATGATACCTCATATCAAAAAGAGTTTTTCCAGGTATTATGCTAAAAGGCAGATGTGAAAAAACTAAGTAATTAAAAATTAAGAACTCGTTCGAAAGGAGATTGAATAAAAACTGTATTTTCAGACTGCTTTCATGTACCGTGCTTTACTTACCACCGTCCTCATCATTATCACAATGCTTGATGACAAAACAATAAATTATTGAGCCTCTCAGTAATCTAACCTACCTTTTCAATAAAAAGTTGACCATATGGTTAGGATGTTATTAGGGAAAGAAGCAGTCCTACTTAATTTTTTTCTTTCTGCAAAAAGACTGGAAAAATCACTTCAGGCATTTGCAGTCACATGTACACACACGCACACATACATAATACATACATACACACACACACTCACATGCCCCTACACCTCTGGCAGGAATTGCTCTCCAGCACCAGACTGTTATCTCCACCTACAATTCAACCCACTGAGGACTTTGTAACCCTTGGCCTCGGATGTAGAGATATTTTTTGCCAAGTTTGTGGGTGGGAAAGCCAATTCTATCCTTCCTGCAGGAGATACACACAATTATTACACAACTTCAGGATGACCCATGCCTTCCTGCCTCAGGAAGCCCCCAGAGGCTCCCTAATTGCCTCTTATTCATCATCGCTGTGGGTTTCAAACTTGCTCAGATGATGGAGCACCTGAGGTCCTGCTGTCCATAGAGGAAAAACATGAAACACTGAAAGACTTTGTTTCTGCTTATGAACCAGGAACAATTTTTTCTGTCAGAAAAGGTAGTATATGAATGTCATGTAAAACCACAGCCTAAACTTGTGTGTTCTCCACAAAATAATTAATACAGAGACAGATATTGAACTAATTGGCTATATGAGTCTTTCTGTTAATAGCCTTTTGCTACTGATTCATCAATTCATGGCTACTAACACTCACCAACGGGCGTGTGGTAGCCAGTGCCAAAGCCTTAAGAAGACTTGACAGGAAATGTCTAACCATTGTGCTATACACCTGAAACTAATATAAAATAATACTGAATGTCAACTAACTGGAAAATATAAATAATTTATAAATTAAAAAAAAATACAGTTGACAGGAGAAAAATCTGAAACTGAAAAAATCATTCCTATGAACCCAGTTTATTCCTCTGTGAATAGGGATAGGCCATTACTCCTTTTTAGAAATATATTTCTTTTATATATAGATAATAAATAAGTATAAAACCTTTAAAAATCTCTTTAATATTTTAAAATCTTCATATATATAAAGTTTAGGAAATATATATCAATATATGAAAACATATGTATACTTCTACGTTGGGAAGAAATTTCCAATTCTCACCAAGTTTATACTTATCTAAAAGTAAGTGAAATGACTATTTTTAAATAATAAATCTGTTTAAAATTATAACAATATTTTGAAAGAACCCAGAAACAAAATGATCCCTACAACCACATTGTATTATCATGTGTGCAAATGTTAAATATGAATTTGCAAGTTGACTACACAAAAATCTTTAATTATATGCCCCCTCTTTCCCAGAAGTTTTGACAAAGTCAAAGCAAATTAATAGACATGAAAGGATGTCTTTAATAGTAATGCCCTTAAAATACATAAAGATGTTAAAATAGTTTTATCGTAACAGCATTTTTCTAAACAGGGTACACACTTGACACTAAGACACACAGTAGAAACAATAGGTCTGTAGTCTCCAAACATGACACTAATGCAACTAAAGGAGAAGAAAACACACACACACACAGGATAAATCTTTACACAGAAAAAAGAGAAGGCAGCGTCTGGAACTGGCGTGCTACTTAGAACAAACACTGGCAGTGACACAAACTCTACATACTATGTCTGATCAAGGNAAACCACACATATCTCAACATGGCAGACTTGAAAGAAAAGCAGAAGTTCCTCTAAGATGGGAGAGCAATAAATAGTCTATTGGAGGATTCATCCCTCAACATTGCATTCCCTTTAGATTTTTTTCCCCGAGTGATCTTTAGTATTTTGTAATACTCTTGGAGGTGGGGAAGAACTGTAGGGAGAACTGAAGTAAAAAACTTATGTAATTTATTCTAACAAAATTTTAATTTACAAACGGTGGTAGGCAGCCTTCAAGATGGCTTCCAATTACCCCCACCTTGTAGTATTTACACCCTTGTGTAAATACACCACTCCCTCCTACACCACTACTCCTGGCTGGGTTATGTGATCAACAGTATTCAACAGACGTGATGGAATATTATTTCTAAGATTAGCTTATAAAAGATTCTATCTTCTATCATGGTCGCTCTCTGGTGCAAGTTTTCTCTTTCTCAGATGAACATGGCGCTGAGGGAAGCTATGCTGTGAACAGTCCTGTGGAGAGGCCTGTAGAACAAGAGCTGAAGCCTCCTGCCAACACCCACATGTGTGACTTTGAAAGCAGACCCTCCAGTTTCAGTCAAATCTCCAGATGACTATAGCCTCAACTCACAGCTTGACTGACACTTCATGAGAGAACTACCCGGCTAAGCCATGCCCAGATTCCTGCCTCCCAAATCATAGGAGATAATAAAAGTTTGTTTTTTTAAACTGCTAACTTTTGGAGTAATTTGTTACACAGTAATAGGTAACTAACACAAATAGGTTTTCATATTCTTCTTTGAGCTTTCTTCAGTTATCAAAGCTTCTATTATAAACATGAATTACTTTTGTGAACAGAAGAGAAATCTAAAGTAATTCCAGGCTGAAAACCACCCAGCACAGGCTTGATGAAGATGCTACACAGCAGATGTGAGCACAGATAACAGTGACTTGAAATAGATTCCTTCCATCCTAAGAGTCTACTGACGACCAAACACTTCCAATCTGTCTTCTTTTCTCCCCTCAAGTAGGCTCAAAAATATCCATCCAAGATGCAATTTCACTCAGAAAATATAAGGATTATTACCCAACATACTATGATAAATTGCTTCTGTTCTTGACTGAGGACTGCAGAATGATGTAGATTTAAATTTAAGAGATAATTAGGATTTGTTTTAGGAAGAACTTCTTGCCAAGAAAAAAACTTGTTAAACAACTGTACAGGATGAACAATTACCCTGCCCCCTGAGGTGGCATGATGAGGTGGCACAAAGGCCATGGGCCTCACTTCAGCATGACTAAGTTCACATCTGGGTTCCATTTCTTCCTGGCTGTGAGATTTTGGATAAATCACTTTACCTCTCTGAAGCTCAGCATCCATACCTGTAAAACAGTGATATCATCTCTGGTAGGTGCTCAGCTGGCCTCATTCCTTCCTTCTTTAGACAGGATGGATAAAACCACATCACTAGACCCTTTCCAGCCCTAAGATTCACTGGTCCAAGCTTTACACTGGCTTGAGATAGATGTGGATTCGATAACACTAAGGTGTTCATATCTACCAACCTTACTTTTTTTTCTCTTAGTAAATTCCAAGAGACTCTCATTTCCTAAATACAGTAATACCTTGGTTTGCGAGCATAATTCGTTCTGGAAACAAACTACTTGTATTGCAAGATATCGCTTGTTTACCATGTTAAAATGTATTAGAGGGCCAGCTGAGTGACTCAGTTGGTTAAGAGTTGGCTTAGGAGTGCAAGCTCTGAGCAACAGGGTCGCCGGTTGGATTCCCACATGGGCCAATGACACCGCGCCCAAGCTGAGCTGTTGCTGAGCTGCCAACGGGTGGCAGGGTGGCTTGGCTGGTGTAGCAGCAGGATTGCCTGTTCAATGGTGGGCTGTGCCCACCCACAACTAAGACTGAACTTGGCACCTTCAGCTGAGCTGCCACCTGGATGGCTCAGTGGATGGAGCGTGTGCTCTTAACAACAAGACTGCTGGTTCGACTCCATGCATGGGATGGTGGCTGTGCCCACCCGCAACTAGGATTGAGCACAGCACCTTGAGCATGGAGGCCACGAGCTGCCGACGGGAAGCCAGATGGCAACTGGCACCCTCCACAACAAAGACTGAAGAACAACTTGGCTGGTCCCCTCCCCCAATTCCCCAATAAGATCTTTTTAAAAAAAAGGTATTAGAAATGTTTCCTTATCTTGCGGAACACTCGCAAACCAACTTACTCGTAATCCAAGGTTTTACTGTATTTCTCTCAGGAAGGTTATATGCTGGTATGCATCACTTTCTTCTGGAAGAAAATATGGAGTAAGCCAGGAAACTAATTGCATGAAGAACATGCCACTAACTAGCTGAGTGCTTGTAAAGCAGATCATCTCAACCCTCTGGGCTTCAGTTATCCTGTTGGGATATGTGGGGGATGGAAAAGATAATTATACAGTTCATTTCTACCGCTAAACACCTAGATTCTAATTTTAGGGCACTAGGGAGAATGTTTCTGAAGTTATTATGTGTTATGATGGGGTTTTTGTTTAAGGGATAGATATCTCTTTTCAGTTTCTCCCTCTCCCTCTTTCCCTGCTCTTAATTTAACTCCATGCAAAATGCACTCATTCCCTTTGCAAAACATTGACTACAGCCCAAGGCAGGCTGCATCCTGGCAGCTGGCAGGCAGAGTATTTAGGCAAATCTCCTGCTAACCTTACTGTGTATCATTTTCCTCATCTCTGAAAAAGAAGTAATAATATCTTAGTTGATAGAGGTACTATGAAGATTAGATGAGTTGCTATATGTAAAGAGCTTAGAACACACAGCGAGTCCCATATAAGTGTCAGCTACTGGTAGTCATGGTGCCAACACACCTGCTCACATTTGTTCCCACCAATGGAGCTGTGTGCTTCTGCCAGGTGAGCCATGTTTCCTTTTCAGACCTTTTTGTGCCAACTGTATTTGCTTTGCATTTATACCATCCAAGCATCATGTAAAAGCAATTAAATATGAATGTCAAAAAAGTCACTTTTGTAAAAACTAAGTTAAATTGCCTTGCAAAGTCTCAGTGAAGGCAAACCACAAAAAGTCTGCTGTTGAATTAGGTGTGGGAGAGACAACTGTAAAAGACTTGACAGAACTCTGGAAGCATCCAGAACATAGATTAAGTTGCAAATATTGCTAAATTCTAGATTCACTTTAAAGAAATGTAAATGGAAGTTGTAGCCAATAAATTATGGCTGAAGTTTATATAAGAAAGATACTTCAGTCAGAGGATCCTCCTTAAGGAAAAGGTTTTGGGCCAATATCAGAACATTTTTGGTATTCAACATTTTACAGCAAGTGACAGACCACTAGGACAAAAATAGCAGGATCGCCACGTGTACAGTACTGGCTGGGAAAAAAACAAAATGCTAATCAACATGCTGCTTAAAATTATGTTTTCATTTAAAAGAAAATGTTTAAAATATGTGTCATTTTTCATGTATCCTCATCATTTTAACTGACTCTTCAGGTTAACCAATTTAGTTTGACAATAGGGCTTCAACTCTGTGTTTTCACATAAGTGAATGTGCTTGATGAGGTTACAAAGTGCCCATTAGATAATCATGTAAATTGTATCGTTCCTTGCCTAGTATTTAATGCATTTACATAACACATATATACACACACACGCATATACAAACTTATACATAAAAATTTTTGAAACTTTAAATGTCTTTAGGGAATTTCCTAATTTTGCCCCCATACAGTACATACTTTGGGAATAACTGAAACCATACCTTTGCATATAGATGAACTTCACAACATTTGGTTTATCTATTCTATGCAATTATCAAATATAAGGGCATAATATTGGGCTTTAAAATAAAGGAGTGCAAATAACAGGCAAAGAACCTGTTTGGAGAACATTTCTCCAAAGATGACATAGGAATGGCCAATAAGCACATGAAAAGATGCTCAGCATCACTCATCATTAGGTAAATGCAAATCTACACTCCAATGAGATATAACTTCATACTCATTAGGATGGCTATAATAAAAAAAAAAACAGAAAATAAGCGTTGGCAAAAATGTGGAGAAATTGGAACCCTGTGCACCGTGGGTGAGAACATAAAATGGTACTACTGTTGTGGAAAACAATATGGCAAGTCCTCAAAAAATTAAAAATGGAATTACCATGTGACCCAGCAATTTCACTTCTGAATATATATGCTCAGAAGAACTGAAAGTAGGGTATTGAAGAGGTATTTGAACACTCATGTTCACTGCATTATTATTCACAATAGCTAAACAGTGGAAGCAACCCAAGTGGCCATCAACAAATGAATGGATAAGCAAAATGTGGTATATAAATGTATTACTCAGCCTTTAAAAGTTAGGAAATTCTAAAATATGCTGCAACATGAATGACCCTTGAGGATATTATGCTAAGTGAAATAAGCCAGTCATGAAAAGACAAAGAGTGTATGATTCCATTTACGAGGTACTGAGAGTAGCCAAATTCATAAGACAGAATGGTGGTTGCCAGGGGCAAGGGGAAGGGGAGAATGGGGATATATTGTTTAATAGGTATAGAGTTTCAGTTTTACAAAATGAAGAGTTACGGGGATAGATGATAATGATAGCTGCACGCTGATGTAAATATATTTAATACCACTGAACCATACACCCATAAGGGTTAAGATAGTAAATTTTATGTGTACGGGTATATTAACACAATAAAAAATAAAGTCATGCTTACCTTGCTTCTAATTTAATTAATGGGCTAACCATATCTGGGATCCAGCAGATGAAAGGCTCTGGGATGTGCCCTCAACTTGGCTGGCTTCAGCCCTACAATTCCCTCAAACAACCTGGCAGGCAGAATTCACCATCTGGAGCCCCTACTAAAACCAAAGTGCCCATTGTCTACCGTCCCATCTGTGTCTGTGTGCACACACACATATGTACGGGGGAAGCTAGGGGCTGTCGGACAACTCAGAGACCTGGCCTCACAGAGTCTAGTACATCAGTGAGCTTCATTCACAGCCAAAGGATGAAAAGGGTGCTGCATAACATGGTTCTGACCCTCAGACTGGCCAGGCCACAGCATGAAAGGGAGTGACCACTGAGGGGGTGGGGTATCACATCACTGTCTGTACTCGGTTGTTCGTAAGGAGGCCAACAAGTGCTAAAAGCTTGGGAAAGCAGATTAGAGAGAGGCCCATAAAATAAGATATTGGGTTGTCAGAAAAGTCATGACGCATTTTTGCAACAAAAAACATAGAAAAATTATGTCATGACTTTTCCAACAACCCAATACAAGAAAATGATCTTTAAGTGGCAATAAAAAGATGGGGTGTCCGAAAAAAAACAAAACACCTGTTTTTAGCAATGATCAGAAAATCACTTAGTATTTAGCACAGCACACCTCTGTACACAACTGTACTATAATAAGAGTGAAATGAGACGTACTTTAGAATAAGAAGTACCGAAGTATTAACACGACTGCCAGTGGGCTTATTCAAACAGAGTCTCATGTAGAAAGTCCTTTGATCCGAGAGGGAATGCTGGATGTGCACAGAGGACATCTGCTGTGTTCTCCGATGCAGCACCCTCCCCTGGTCTTCCCCTGTGCTTTGGGTGGGGCTGAGCCCACAGGGTAGGTACATGACCCAGGTAGGACTACTGCCTCTATTGGCTCAGCCACTGAGCTGGCAGAGGGTCAGGATGGGTGACCTGAGTCCATCAGAGTCAATGCCCCTCAGATGCAGCATTCAGTTGAAACAACCAGAAAGGAGGCTTTCTCTTTCTGCTGGTGAGATAGAAACCCACAGCAGCTGGTGGCTGTTGTGCCACTGCTTGGGGCAAGCCTGCCTGAAAATGATGCCGATAGGGAAAGGCAGAGCAAGAAATGAAGAGAAAGAGATTTCTGAAGTCATCAGAGCAGCTGGATATGGCCAATCCTAAAGCCACACCCCTAGACTTTTCCGTTATGTGAGTCAATAATTTCCTGTTTTTGATTAAGTCGGTGTGATAAGGGTTTCTGTCACTTGTAACTGAAAATGTATTGACTAATTCAAGGTGTAAATGTCTGGTGGCACTATACTGTTTCCATTTAACCACAATGCTTGCAATCACGCTTTGGAACACAGGGTTTATCCCTACACATATGCCACATACTATTAATGGGCTCAAAATAAGTTATTCCAAAAGGGCAGGAAGAAAATGCAATCCAATTTGGGATATATGTAACCACTAAGATACAGTATTAATAGCACTACTAGCAAACATTTGTTAAATGTTACTAAGTGCTTATGCTAAAGGTTTTACATAACTCCAACCTTACAATGGTTCAAAGTAAGCATTCTTATTATTTATATTTTAAACATGGAGAAACTAACTCAGAGATGCTAAGAAACTTGCTCCACCCCAGAGACAAATGATGGAGGGTCCAGAACGAACTGAGCACACCAACTAGAACATTCACTCATCCAGATCACAAGTGCTGCCGACAACACACAACTTGGCTGAGCTCTGCTGTGCCACACAAAGAGGCCCAGCCATTCCGTGGTGCCCTGAGCCACCACCCACCACAGTGATACAAATGACAATATGCCACAGAGCATTCCTTAGAGAGTGGCTTTCCACCTGCAGGTTGCAAACCATTAGCAGGGTCATGAAACTGAGTTAATGAGTGGAGGCCAGCAGTCTTTTCCCCCATGGAACAGAAAATATACTATCAGAATACAGTGTATGCTACAAGGGTAAATATTGCTTTGTGAAACCTTTCTAGTTATGTCTAGGGATATGTGTGTGTGTGTGTGTGTGTGTGTGTGTGTGTGTGTTGATGTAAAATATACCTTACTTTAGAGCATTGTCAAAAAAACGTTTTAAGCCCACAAATGTACAGCAAAAAGCTCTGTGCATGCTGGCTATAAAATTGCCTAAACCGGGACTCACAGGGTCAGGGATATGAAAGAGGGTAAACATTAAAGCCAAATGGTCTCAAGGGTGGAGGAAAATTAAAACTGACCTGCACCACAATACATTTTCATGAGGAAATCCTTTCAGCGAATCCATTTCAGTCCCTAGGAGAACTCTTTCTTCCTTACTTAAATATTAGAGACTATGAACCCTTTCATAAAACCCTCACTCTCCGATGTTTATGCAGTCATTCAAAACTGAAAAGAGTGATGCCAGCGATATTAAAACAGAGTCTTATGTGCGTGAACTAATCAGGCTCACACAGCAGCCTGATTACAAGAGCCAAAGCTCTAGGCAGCCATCAGGCTCAAGTTTAAGCTCACGGGACAACCTGAGTTGGGAGGAGTGGGGGGGTGGCAGGGGGGGTGCGGCAGGCAAAATGGCAAGCACAAGGGTAGCCCTGATTGGGTCAAGGAAAACATCAGGCCCTCTTCCCCAGTGTAAATCAGCACAAAGAGGTGCAGACGGGCTGAATATCTGACACTAAACTCCAGGGAGACTTCCTGGCTTCCCTCCTTGCCCAGGGATAGGATGCTTCTTAAACTTTTATTAAATTGTTACCATACAGTGCTTATGAAAACAACATTTTAACGCTTTCCCTTTACTTCCAAATGGCAAGAGGGGGGCCTGTGCCTGCTTTAAAGCGCTGAGCCAAAATCAGCTGGCAGAACATTTCCAGTCATTAGCCATCAAACTGGTAGCACCGAAGGAGCCCATTTTATTATGGGCTCATCCATAATATATCTTGTTTGAACTCTGTTCAGGCAGAATTTGCTAATAAGTAAACAATTCATCCAAAAGCTTAAATTCTTTTGTTTCTCCAAAGTTGCCTCATTCTTTTAGCTTCTCCCTTCCCCACACACAATAAGTGGTTTAACCTCATAAAGTCAGGAACTATTTCTTGTCAGTATAAGATATTTTTCATCAGTGGTTCTGAACCGATTGTGTGTTAAGAATCCCTCTTTGGGGCCGGCCGAGTGGCGCAATGGTTAAGAACTCGCTTGGGATGCCAGAGGGCCCTGGTTCGGATCCCACATATGAGGGCCAGTGACACTGCCCTCCACAGCTAAGATGCTGAACAACAGCTCAACCTGGAGCTGGGCTGCTGTGAGTCGCCGGCGCCGGCGTGGGCTGCAGTCCCTGTGGCAGTGGGTTGCCATGGGCTACCGTGTGTAGCCAGCAGCCAGCGTGAGCAGCCAGCAGCCGCAGTGAGCGGCCGTCCAGAAGCCGGCGACTGATCTGCCTCGCCTGGGAAGAGCGCAATGATGGTGCCAACTTGGGCCAGTGAAGCAACATCCTCCACAACTAGACTGAAGAACAAAATGACAGCAACTTGTCTGTCCCCCTTCCCCAATTCCCCAGCACTGTTCCCATCCCCCCAATTCACCAATAAAAAAAAAAAAAAAGAATCCCTCTTTGACCATCTAATGAAAGCTTTGGACCTTCTCTCAAGAAAAATGCACACCAGGGTATAGATGTAGGTGCACACATGCACGCGCATACAATTTTGCTAGGATTCTAGGGGGTCCCCAGACACCCAAAATGCCCTCCATGGTCTCTTCGAAAGCATGTGAACCCCAGATTAATATTCTCAGTTCTATTCCCTATCATCTTTTATAGTATTAAACATATGTGTAACAAAAACAAAAAAAATAATCTGTCGACTTATGGAGTTAGGTGTTTTCTTTTAAACACATACCAAAAAAACAAAACATAAAAGCAATGATGTCAACATTTCCTACCTAACTCTATTGTACTTCAGAAATGGCCAATCAGTTAAGTATTCAGGACCATTCTTGGTGCTGAAAGGGATATAAAAAATGTAGAAGTCTCAGTCCCTCCTCTCAACAAAACGACTGTGATGAGGCAATGGTAGGAACAAGAAGTGCATACACAGCTATATGCTAAATCATAATGCACCAGCTAACGGTTTAACGGATGTTAGACTTTACTCTTCATTGGTCTTCACAGTGGGTATCGAAGGGCTTTTCTGCCTGCTAAGAGTCTGTTTCCGTTCTCCTGGTTACATCACCTTGATCTGTGTTGGGGCAACATGATGGTGCTCTAGGTGAGGTGGGAGGGATGTGACCCAACCCTGGTAATCATAGCATTCCACCTACCTTGCTACTTGTTATTCCCTTGGTCTGGGAATAACAAGTGCTTAAAGCAAATCCAATGAGATACAATACCGGGACTTCTACCCAAGTGTTTGGAAAGAGAAACTCATTTGCTAGAGTTATTAAACTGGCAGGCAGCACAGATGCCAGGAGCTGCTGGTGGCCATCTTGAAACCATCTGGGGATACCCTGACTGAGAATGAAGTCAACCCAAGGGAAAGTAGAGCCAAGAAATGGACCTGGTTTGATCAGCGGATACAGCTGGGGCTGAAGCCCCATTCAAGTTTGTGAGCTAATCATCCCCAGCCTCACAGAGTGCATCGATCACAACACTAAGCCCGGGTTCTGTACTTCTCCATCCGTTCCCTACAACTAGCTCACCTCTCAAGGAGTGTCTGGAATTTACTAAGTTGTCATATAACAAGAAAGGTTTAAATTGATGAATGGCCCATTTACTGTTACTTTACTTGATGCTATTACAATGTCAGTCCACAAAACAATGGTCTTTAATTAAAGGCATATATTTTCAACAACTTATGTAATCTGTATTTATGTTAAAAACTTTTGGGGGAGCTAACATCTTAAAATGCAACAGGAAGCAAAACATCTTTCCAGTTAACACCATGAGTATCAGATTGTCTGATTTGTTGTCTAAAAGTAATAGAGGAAATTAAGTAAAAGCTGAAACAATGACAGCATTTCAGACCAACCTAAATCTCTAAGAGGAAAAAAAAAAATTAAAGTCCAAGGCTAAAACATTAAAATGTCTCTTAAAAGAGTGAAAACAATACATTAGGTACTTACTAGACTCTAAAAATTGTTATCTCTAAATGGCAGTATTCTAGAAAATTAGAACAAAGAATTATGCATCTTTCCCTAATTGCCCATCCAGATCGTATCTTGATAATGGGGGGGGGGAATGAGCTTTTAAAATAAAATAAATAAATAAAATAGAAGACAAGATAATGATACAGATTGAAAACAATATGCTTTTCTTTCAAAATATCATAAGAATGTATTAACTTCATTAAAAAACTATGCATATGCTTTTACTGAAAGGACCTTTAAATAGTGGAATAGGCATTTATGTATTTTCGGTATGTTTCCAGAAAGTTTCTTGGGATCGCCAGATCAGAGGGTCAAAATGACTAACCACTAGTTTGGACAAGACCACACTAAACTTTCAGATTCAGCTAGTTCTTCTCCAAAGGTCTTTCAAAGAAAATGTCAAAAGCACTTTTGGTGATGTGTTAAATGCTAACAAGGTCTTAAAATCAACAAGTTTTTCTCAAAGTGTAACTTCAGTTTCATTTTATACTTGGTCCCTTCAAAAGTAAAATTATCCTTGCATTATAAAAAGAAACATCTTGTCTCAACTCCCCAAAAGCATATAAAATATCTGGTTATGTAACTGCCTTTTAACTTTTTAGCTGTGTTTTTAAAAATTTGAAGCTCATCTTGATTTGAAACATGAGTCTACTGACTCCAAAGCCATGCTATGATTTAGAGAAGTTCAGTGTCTCATACTTTGTGTGTTCACAGCATGAACCATTATGGAGGAAGCTTAATAAAAAGTTCTCATTTCACATTACAAATCCATAATCTAACGTACTAATTATATTCATTTTGTTGCTGCATATTGTACGTGATAATCATTAAAGTTCACTGTGGAATAATAACTTTAAAATCTCATCTTGAACACAAAGCTACTTGAAATTACTATATTATCTTTAATTTATTTCTAGTAGCTTAAATTTCATTAAATGTCCCTGCAGGCTTTTTATATAAGAATCTAAACATGACAACAAGTCTTAAAATATCCCATTACCACAGAAAATGTAAACTCTGTTAACATGCATAAAATCTTAAAGAAAACAAAAGTTTCAGCTTGGACCTAAAGGACGCATCCACAAATACTATGAGAAAGAATCCTCTGAAAGGACAATTCTTGCTTAAAGAAAAGACTTTGGGAAACAAACATGTGTCCTATTTACCAAATAATTCCATGTATGTGTTCATGCTGAGGGTTGAGGGGAAGACCTGGCACTATTATGAAAC
>NW_017731707.1:709164-710567 GCF_001890085.2 Hipposideros armiger
GTGGGATGGGAGGTGAGGGAGACAGAAACTAAAACTGTATACAGTATATAGAATATAATGTGAGTGGCAGGCTCTAAAGGGAAAAAAAGGCAGTGTAACAAAGCAGAGGGAGCTTTTCTATTGGGTTGTTGGAAAAGTCATGACGTATTTTTTCTGTTTTTCATTGCAAAAATGCATCGTGACTTCTCCGACAACCCAATAGATGGGGTGGCCTCACATTTGGAAGATCTTTCAGATGAGATTGAGATTTAAATGAGGTGAGAGAGCAAGTCTTGCAAACGTTTTGGGGGAAAGTGTTCTAAACAAAGAGAACTGACTTATACGGAGGCAACTGACGACGACACAATTTGCAGCCAGTATAATGAGGTATGTGGCAGGGTGTGCCGGTTGTCTACCAATACTCTATTTCTTCTTCCTGGGCACCCAGTGACACCACATGTCTCAAAGGCCCTTGAAGTTCGGGGTGGCCTTGTGACTTGTTTTTTTGCCAACAGAATGCGAGAAAGCTGGTACGTGTCACTTCTGAGGCCAGGCTTTCAGAAGCAGCATGTACACTCACTCCATGCTCTTTTTCTTTCCTTCCACATAAAGCAGAGCATGATGGGGTCAGCAGAGCCACGTGAAGGGACTGGGTCCCTGCAGCCCTGAATGGAGAACAGCCACCACTGACCAAGCATGCAACACGGCATGAACAAAATGCTTTCACCTATTACTGAGATCCTTGAGGACAAGGATCAGGGCTCTTTCACCTTCACATTCCTAGAACTGGGCACAAGTCCTGGCAAATGGCTGGTACTCAGGATTAATTGAATAAATGCTACTGAAATAATGAAAAAAAAGCAGTTAGTTCTGTTAAAAGGCAATTGAGAAAAGGAATAAGCAAGGGTTCACAATGAGGACTTTTTAAGAGCAGAGTGAGTGGCTTATAAGGGATGGTGGGGTGTAGGGATAGATTCTTGGCAGAGGAAAGAGCACGAGCAAAGAGAGGAAGAAAATACACAATAAGGTGGGCGGGAAAGGGGAGGGGGAAGGAGACATCTCTTCACTCACACACTCGCCCATACATAGCTAACAATTCTCTTCTGGCCTTCAAGAATTATGAGACTAGACTAAAAATCATTTCAGGGCACTTCCAAATGGCTTTTCCAAAACTAGAAATAGAGATAAGTAATGGAACACCTGTAATGGCACTGAAAGCTGCTGAGTTTCTACAGCAAGATGCACTGTGTCAAATCAGTAGTTCTGAAATAAGGGTGTCTGCTTCTCCCCTAAGGGACATTTGACAATATCTGGAGACATGTTTGGTTGCCACAATAGGGGGGATGGAGATGGTGGGAGTGTTCTACTGTCATCTAGCAGGTAGAGGCCAGGGATGCTGCTAAACACCCTACAATGCATAGGAC
>NW_017731707.1:711362-729730 GCF_001890085.2 Hipposideros armiger
ATTTCACTTATTTTATTCTCCCTCTGCTATCACTGCCTTCCTCCTAGGCTCCCAGTTCAAATTACAAAAGAAACCAATAAGACGTGTTAGAGACCTAAATGATATACAAGGTCTGACAATTATGTTCGCGAACTAATCCTAGAAAGAGTGCTACATACCTCACTGCTGAATATCGCTATGGCCACCTTTGAAGTACTCCCCTTGGGAAGCTATGCACTGACACCAGTGCTTATTCCACCCTTCAAAACAATTTTAGAACTCTTTTTCTGGAATTGCCATCAGAGCTGTCATTATATTACCCTTGATGTCCTGAATGTCATCAAAATGTCTTCCTTTCAATATTTTCTTTATCTTCGGGTAAAGAAAGAAGTCATTGGGGACCAGATCAGGTGAGTAAGGAGGGTGTTCCCATACAGTTATTTGTTCACTGGCTAAAAACTCCCTCACAGACAGTGCCGTGTGAGCTGGTGCACTGTCCTGATGCGAGAGCCTTGAATTGTTGGTGAAAAGTTCAGGTTGTCTAACTTTTTCACACACCCTTTTCAGCACTTCCAAATAGTAAACTTGGTGAACTGTTTGTCCAGTTTGTACAAATTCATAATGAATAATTCCTCTGATATCACAAAAGGCTAGCAACATCATTGAATCAAGTTCGCGAACTTACCTGTCAGACCTCGTATACAATGTAAGTGCTCCTTGATAAATTCTACAATTTCTATCAAATTCTTGTAGAATATACTAAACTTTTGCCCAAGACAAATCTTTGAAAAGACTATATCTTCCTACGTAAAATTATTATTTTCCAAGAGTCACATAAATAATAAAAATAATAATGGTCTACTATAAAATGCAAACAAAAACACTTCTTGATCCTTGTTCTACATATTGAGAAATGCAATTCTGGCAGTTCATTTAGATTCCTGAAGAAAAACAAGCAAAATGAAATAAAAGCAGAAGCTAATTATAGGTGATCTAAATGAATCTCACCGAGTCCTTTTATCCCATTACTAATTACTGCTTCCCACGCCTGACCTCAATAGCCATTTGTTTTCTCAACATTTAAATGAGAGTAAATAACTCACACATTTTATAATGAGGCATCTGATTTAACTTCCGCCATTTGCTTGGGTCCTGGCATTAAAATTGACTGTGTTCCTAGGTATTAAGGTTCTATGTTAATTTCCACTGTAACTAAATGAGAAAGAACAAAAGCTTTTTCTTTTAAAAACCCTAGACAATCATGTTCCTGCCCTTACTGGAAAGGGGGACAGGATATCGTGATCCCAAACCAGCACCCTTCAGTAACTGAAGCTTTTTTGTCGTCGTTCCCCGCCCCCTATGCCCCCCAGGTTAAAACAATGGCTCCCTTAAGTGTCACATGCCCGGGAGTGCTACAGCCGCTAAATGAATTTTCATGGAACATAAATCACTTTGCCACTACCTGCCATTTACAAACCTGCTTCTCATGAACCTTGGACCCTGCACAATATGGCTCGTCATGTCCTTTGTGACAGTTAGGAACAAGAGGACTGTTTGCATGAGTAGATAAAGGGCATTTTTCCTTTTGACACTTAGGGGGTTTTTTTTCCCCTTGTGCAGTGAAATGTTTTTGTTAAAAACAACAGGAACATCCAATTCCCACATGCCAATTAAATTTTAAAATACTTATATATTTGTAGGTTTCATATAACTGTTGAGCATTGTAACAGGATTTTAGAAACATATTTATCCGATCATTTCTTAATCTATTTTCCATGTGGATCAAATCTCCTGCTCTTAAGATTTTGCAGGAGAACTTTTGAGCAACTTTTCCTCCCACTTGGGGGGCGGGGGTCTTAAAGGATTGAGGAGGACACAGACACACAGTAGACCCCCCCACATTTACTGGTTGAAAAATTTTTCCCGGATATGGATTTTCTACACTCACTTAATACTCTTGAAGTGGAGCTGCTGAAAAGAAGAATGATTAAAGATACTGTGGTCAATGTGACATCATTCATATCCATCTAATTCCATTGCTCTGTATTAAATTCAGCCTGCTTGGATGTAGCAAAGTTATATATACTTCCTTCAGTCACTGAAGTTGCCTGCTTTTTTGCAGCCCTTATCACAAGCAGCTGAAGGCCCCAGGGGCTGTTTGAAAGTCACACAAACAACATCGCTGCTGAGTAACTCACAGCTGCCCATGGTCACCCTGGGCGCCTGTGTACTCTCCTTCTCTGCTGGCCCAGAGCACATGCCTCACCTGTGTGCCTGACTCAGAATCAAGCAGATGCTGCTACAGTGAAGGGGTCCAATCACAAAAACAACACTTCTCTGGATGCCAGAGGTTCTCCAGGCATGAAATCATGAAGCAATTTAACACGAGCTGGATAAGAAGCCAAGTGAGCAATTTAGAAGCTGAAAGTAAACACGGGGGAAAGTTCCTTGGCTTTAGTGAGATGAGAAGGAAACAGGCAGAAAGTATCTTGGATACATCCGGATGGGGAATGAGAGGAGAGGTGGGGCAACAGCTGTCCTGCGAGGTCTGCGTTAGGGAAATGGCGGAAAAGTTTCCCTTACTTCTGGCTCCTGAGATTATGAGCGCTTATCACCCATGCTAACAATTCTGAACTCTTTCTAGGGACGGGAGAAGCAAGTGACATTTAACATAGCTGAAGCAGCACAAGAGGTTATGTGTGCTGATTATGCTAAAAACAAAGCAAAGGCCCAGCCTTCTTCTGAAAGTGGCTGGATATCTGCCTTTGAGTTGGCATGTAAAAACCTTGGGGGGGAGAAAGCATCAGCCTCAACAAGTCTCATAGGAAACATGTTTCTATTAATGAAAAGACCTTTGCATCAGAAAAAGATGGCAGTGGGGAGGTATGCTGACAACCTTGAGAATAATGCCAAAGGCGAGAGCCAAAACATGTGATTGCACTGTCAGGCCGGAGCCCAGCTGGAGCAGCCATGGGAAAGAAAGATACCACACAGAGGAGAAGCCAAGGGCCAGCGCGGAGTGAAGTGGGTGACAGATTGGTGCTGAGGCACCACAAGCAACAGGCTTGTTTTCTCCAGCCGGAGGATGTAAGCTGTAAGAGGCTTTTACTCTGGAAGCCTGAATGCTGGGAAGCAGGCAGACGGCATATATGCAGCTGAGTTGTACTAAGAGGTGGAAGGAGGGAATACATGACACAAACAGAGATGCCAGCCTCTGGGACAGGTGGGTGCACAGCCCCGGGCATAGGCAGAGCACACAGGACACGAGGTTCAAAATCCAACATAGCACCTCCTCCCAGGCCAACAAATGTGCCTTGGCCTGGAGAGTAGGAACCAAACATTGGAGCCGATTGTCACAGAAACAGCTGTGCTGCAGCCTACCCGGCCAAGTGCAGGATGCCAATGCAATGTCTTCAAGAGGGTGCAGGGTTCCTGAGCGGAGCAGAAACAAAGCTGCCCTCGGGGTCTTGCTGGCCAATTCTTGCAAAGGGGCACTCAGTAATGATTGTATAATTGACTTCAGTCTCTTCCTCCTGCCCCCGCCCCGCCACCACCACGAAAATCTATCAACCAGAACTGGCCGAGGAACATGTTAGGCCTGTGACGACACAGAATGGTGAAATACGCTTTGCCCTCAGAGGACTTATTGTTCATCCAGGCCAGGCGGTTTTTTTCTAAACTGTGGGTAGCTCTCCATAGTGGATAGTCAAAATCAATTAAATGGGTCAAAATCAGCATTGTTCTTAACACACACACACACACACACACACACACACACACACGAAGAGAAAGTTCTTGTGGAACCTTTGTTTCAAATGTGTGTGTTCACCACCACCAAGTCATGATGTTAAAATACGCATCTATTCCTTGCGGTGAGCCAAAGTAAAAATACATTTGAAAGTAGCTGATCTACTGAGGAAGATGGGAACCGCCACTTACAAAGAACTTTCACACACACTATTTTATGGAATCATCCAGAAACCCCATGAGGCAACTGTCATTAGTAGGCCCATTTTTTTGGTGGGTCAGAGAGGTTAAGTGACTTGTTAAAAGCAGCACAGCAGAACCTAGGTGTAATCCCAGATGGGTCTGACTCCAAACATCCTCAAGTACCACAGGAGTTCAGGGATGATGGTGAGCAAAGAGTGCTGGAAAGGGGAGGAAAGAAAAGGAGAGAGAGGGTACAACCTGACAGGAGCTTGGGAGAGGTGGGTAGCTCTTGGCTGGGATGAAGGGGAAGAAATGCAGAAAGGAGTTGGGCTAGTTTGGGGGTGAGTCAGGAATCCAGCCTGACGTAGCAGAAGGCACTGGAAGTTCAGAGCAGATTGGAGCTGGACACACACCCAGGTAGCCCCTATCAGTCCTGAGACTTTGGGGCAAACTTTGAGCTTTACTTTTCTCAATTGTAAAAGGGGGATAAAAATAGCACCTACTTCAAAGAATGAAAGAAATAATTATGTAAAGTGACAATAGCTTAAAAAAATAAGTCGCCTCACCCATGCAGGATCCTGCACCGATTAATAAAGGATCACATATTTCACTTTATTTAGCCCTGACAATAATCCCATGAGAGAGACAAGCACATTTTTAGACCTCAGGAAACTCCAGCAGAGACACAATGACTTCAGCTGGAGCTTCTGCTGTGCCAGCAGAAAGTAAGGCTGGATAGTTCAAGAAGGCTGACAGGGGACCTCGAGGCTAGGCAGAGAAATCGAGACTTCTACCAACTAGCGTCAGGGAGTGCGAAAGTTTTTCCAGGAAGAGAGCTATGGTCAAGTAGAGGAGGGGGTGGCAGGTAATGGTAAGGCTCTGAAATTAGGGAAATAGGAGTGCTCTCAGAGCTACAGTTTAAAAGTCAAGACAGGGGCGGCCAGTTGGCTCAGGTGGTTAGAGCATGGGCTCATAACACCAAGGCTGCCAGTTTGATTCCCACATGGGCCAGTGAGCTGCACCCTCCACAACTAGATTGAAAACAATTACTTGACTTGGAGCTGATGGGTCCTGGAAAAACACACTGTTCCCCAATAAAGGTTTAAAAAAAAAAAAAGTCAAGACATACAAAGGCATCCTAGAGAAATAGCTCCATGACCTACCAAATAGAAAACATTAAATCTAGGGGCAAGAATCCCAATCAGATGGGGCCTGGCCAGACCCAAAAGTAGAGAAAAGTAAAGATTTAAAGACAGCCACCATGGCCTTGCCACTCCGAGCAACAGACAGGAAAGAGAGAGCCGCAGGCAAAGTCCCAAGTCCTTGGAGGGATCTCCTGGCAAAGTCAGCCCCAGCGGAGCAGATGCAGGCAGCTGAAGCCAACTGCCTTGGGGTATTCCCACTGGCAAGCCTCCTGACCGAGAAACGGACGCCTCAGACTTAACCTGATGCCATTTGACACTTAACTTCTTTGTTTTTCTCCCATACTGGCCAACAGAGCATCTGATTATGATTTGACTTCCCACGCAGGCCTGACTACAGGAAGAGAATGGGTACCAGCTGTTCCCACACTAGAATCCCAGGCCATGAGATGGAAAATAGAAACAGTTCTCATACTAAGTCAGTATGTTCGCAGTCTGATTTTCTATATCTTACTTCCTGAGACAGGTTGACATGATGGCGAGGTGAACTCTTGCTCATCGAATCCATTTCTGAGCTTACTAAGCTAAGGGTCAGCAAGGGACTAAGGGCGTCCATTGGAATATGCTGCTCTGCAAAGCTTCCTGTGAAAACCCACTTGGACATCTACAGGGGTGACCTAATGGAGGGATGTTGAAGGCAGCCCAGCGTGGTTGAGGCAGGGCACAGGGCAACTAGGGGAGCAAGGGGACCTCGTGTCAGTAAGGCTAGCTTGCAGCCACAGATATTAGGTGACCACAAGTGAGAGTAGAGGCAATAGGAATGGGTGGGGAAGGGGGAAATATAAGAGAAAGTTAAGGGGGCAAAAGAGAGATGCAAAGATGACTAAGATTTTCAATTTCAGGGACTCAGAGGGAGGCCCGTACCTCTAAAACAGGGAGGAGGTTTGTTGAACCTGGATTTTTGGCTTGAGATGTTCATTTCATATGACACTATAGCAGCTATGTCCAATCCAATGATTGGTTGGGAACCATAAAGGGATTCGTTATGTTGCCAGTCATTTTTTTCATTCCACAAAGATTTACTGAGTGTCTACAATATGTCAGCTATTACTCCACCAGTCACAGGTGCTATGATGGGGGTATGCACAGATTACAGTGGGAACATATAAAGTAATGAACAAAATAGGGGGGAAGAGCCAAACTTTTTCAGCTGAAGAAAATCATTTTTAAAGAGAAGAAGTGCTCTTTTTTCAGGTTCTTGAATTTCTGAAATCCATAGAAATGTTGATTTTAAATCAGACATCAAATATGTCTAATTTTACTTCCTTTCATCTCATAAATGGTGAAAAAAATAGCAAGAGAACTGGGAAATATGATTTTAGCCCAGAGATTGCAGCAACATGTGTAGAAAACTCCCAATGATAATATAAGTTAGATAGCATATCTGTGACAGCTCACGAAAAGTCAAATATCTGATATTCACCAAAAACCACACCCATAAGGAACTGCCTATGTAAAGACCACACACTCATCTAGTTTCATCATGTGGTACAAAATTCCCAACTGCAGTTCATATTAACAATTAAATTTTCCATTAACTCGAAATTTAAGACATCGCAAAAGCTCAGAGTTGACAAGAAAGGCAAAATTAGAAGGCATGACAATTCCAGGATATTATTATCTTGCAATCTAATGGACTTTTCCCAAAGAGTAATAATGTCAGCTGTATAAACCTACATATACATATCTAGAGCCACCAAAATTTAGAAATTTTGGGAAGACATAGGATCTTCCTCAATCACCATGAAAGGGTCAACAGAGGTACGTAGAAAAATACAGAACTAAGATCATTGAATGACAGACATAAGAAAATGCAGAGAGATAGCAAAGAGCAGAAATAAACATAGTCTCGGTTAGAACTCATACCTCCTGCCTAGATTTTTTTCTCTCCCATCCCCACCCTCCGCCTCAGACTTACTATAAGGTACTAGCTGTGTTTGCAGAAGAATAAGACTGAAAGACTTGGAAAGAAATATTTCCATTACACATTCTCTTGAATGTGCCTTCAAAACTGCTTTGTCCTTGGTAGACTGCTCTTATTGACATGCATTTATTGGTTGTTCCACTGGACAACATTAAAGAACATTATAGAAAGCTGCCCTTTGTTATTGCATTTACTGTATGGTCTTTGCTAAAACTGTTTCCACTTTATCACACAGTATCCATTTCACCAGACCCTATGACTTCTCTAAGCAGTGCCATGTATTTTGTAACATGAGCTGATCATGTTTGCCTTTTTGCACTGGCTAATAGGAAGCTCAGTAAAAATTTCCAGCACACTTTCAGCAAGTTCACTCCCCACCAGTGTAAAAGCATTACTTTTATCCCTTATTTTCCCTTTACACACTATCCTAATTTACTTCAAAACAATAAACAAAAACAAAAAAAGTGTAATAGTTAATATTAACTGCAAATATTTATTGTTTATTAAACATTTTAATATCATAGCCTCTCCTCATACCCCCTACCTTATATTATGACTCCTTAAACCCTAAGTATTTTAATGTATTTATTAAATTGTATATATTTAAATATATTAAGTTTGCTTCTGGAAAAGTTAGATCTGAAGAGAGGGGAAGATGGATGATAGATGGGTAGAGAAACAGATCAGTAGCTCACATTTCTGTGGGTGATGGCTTTTCAACCAAATCAAGGAGAAAGGGCACTAATGATGGTTTATGGCTAGAGATACACTATGTGGGAGTTGGTCCATCCTGGGCTACAGTCTAGAGACCCCACATTAAAAGAAGCTTTAGCTATGATCTATGGTAAAGAAAACAAAAACTTCTGCTCCCCTGTAGTAGAAAGGCTACAAGCCATTGCAGCATCTTATTTGTACCCAATCTGCCTTGTTTATAGGGCACATATAAATCCCGACTGCAAATGTCAGCCCTTTGCAGGGTCAGAGGAAAAAACACATATATGGAAAGACACAATGCAGCGCTTGAACCAGCTCAGAGCCAGGGTAGCTTAAGCAGAGAATGGGACACAAACAGAGGGAAGGGCTTGAGGGCGCATCCAACTTTCCAGTTTAGTGCTCACTCACCCTTAGCCAGATCAATGTTCTTTCATTTCACCACTCATTTCTTCCTCTCTACTCTTTCTGTCCCGCCTCCCCCCCACTTAAGTCCACAGCCCACCTCTCACAGAACCAAACAAAACTAGCTAGTGTGCAATGACACCTGACAGCAGGTACTCTGAGAAGGACCAAGAACTGTGGACATAATGGTGAACTTCCCAAATTTCCATTATCAAGGAGTGACAGTCCCGTTCAGGAGACAGACAAGAAAAGGCATTAACAATACAGTGAGCTGAACACTAGAACCGTAAGCACGGGAACAGTGCACGAGGGGGCTATCGGACCAGTGTACAAACAAACAGGAGAGAACAAAGCCTACATTGTGGCACAGTTGTGAAGATTAAAGGAGCTGTCATTAATCAATTAATTATACAGTAAAACCTTGGATTAGGAGTAACGTGGTTTGCGAATGTTCACAAGATGAGCAGGCATTTCTAATACATTTTAACGTGGTAAACACGCGATGTCGTGCAATACGAGTAGTTTGTTTCCAGAACGAATTATGTTCACAAACCAAGGTATTACTATATCTGCAAATATGTAAATGCTGCTGTTCCAGGGGCCGAGATTACAGCAGAGAACAGTCTAAGACCCCTGCCCTCATGAACCTTACATCTGGGGAAGCAGAGGTAAAATAAACAAATATGCAAGTAAAAAAATATGTCAGATAATCGAAAAGTGTGGTGAAGGAAACTAAAGTCAGGGAAAGGGAGTGCCAGGAAGAGGATGCAATCTTGCGATGCTGAGATGGCTGAAAAGGAATCATGAACTCTCTGGAAGATGCCCTCCCGGTGGAAAGGGAGGCACGGGTGAAGGCTCAGAGGTGGAGGCTTGCCGGGCGTGTTCGTCTCAGAGGCTCACTTATGTTCCAGACATTGCGTTTTCTGAGGAAAACAAAGACTTCAGGAAGAGTTCCATTCAAAGGGATTAAAAGAGGAATGTTGATTTCTTTTTGGTTCAGTTTATTAATATGAAAATATAATATTCCTTTTATTGTTTCCTTGCTTCTCCATGGAGTTACACTTAGTCATAAATAAAGAGAATTAAGGCTACAGCTTTGCCCACCAGAATTAACCAAAGGGCTTATGCTCTTGGACGAGTTTTCCACCTGAGAACTAGTCTGAGTAACTGCTCTCGCTCTCTCTCTCTCTCTCTCTCTCTCTCTCTCTCTCTCTCTCTCTCTCTCTCTCTCTCTCTCAGCATGGAGCTGCTCTTGTCAATTAACCTTAATTTTTATTTTGTCCTCCCTGGGCCTGAGTTATGCCAAAGCTTCCTTCCCAGGACATTCTTTTAACTCCCCTTTATACAAAGCTAATCAATCACTTCATTTCCAGGATGGGTCTATTTCCATGAAAAAGAACAAAAACAAAAACCTGGAAATTCACATAAAAATAAAATCTCAAGCAATTTCTGAGAACGGACTTGAGTGGAGAAGGAAATCCCCTCCTAATATGATGAAAGGATTCTATTTTCTGATTCTAAGCAGGGAACATTTTTATTTATTCTTTTTTTTAATTATTAGTTTCAGGTGTACAAAACAACAGTGATTAGATATTTATATACCTCACAGAGTGATAACCCCAATAAATCTGTTACCCATCGGACACTGCACATAGTCACTACAGAAAGGTTGATGTCTAATGGGGAAAACCCTTAGCTCTCCAGAAAGATAGCTGTCCGAAATCATGCCATCACAGCACAAACTAAGGTTTTGTTGTACTGCCTCTTTTAATTTCTTTCCTTCCTTTTTTCCTTTGGCCACTACAATGAATATGGAGATGAAAAGAAGTTATAAATAGACTTCCCTCATGTAGCACCTTTTCCCTGTTCACCTGGAATATGTTTACCTAGTATGACAATAAACAGTCCAGATTGTCTAACTCCTGAGAAAGAACCATGTCACAATCACAGTGATTTGTTTAAAGAATCTTGCCCACTGCATAATTAGCCTATAGGTCACCATCTGTCTCTAAGTCCTCATAAAACTAACCATATGTTGTTTTCATCAACTGCTGAACTGAAGTAACATACACTCCTCCCCACCCCCCACACCCAAGAAAAATGCTATAATACAAACCCAGTACAAACCCATTTTTCCTCTGATGGAGAGGCTGCTGGGGATACTTACCTCTCCATTACCACCACTTTTTTTTTTTTAATTAAAAAAAATGTTATTTTTGTTCTGTTCATGCTTTGTCCATGACTACCAGCCCAAACAACCCTAACGATTTCTAGAAATTTCTGAAAAGGCTCTCCCAGGAGACACTGGGTAGACAGGCATAGAGCCCCAGAATTTTCGTTCTCTTCTGTGGTTTAACCTGGTGACAGCAAGAGAAATATGCACATAAGCAAATAAATGTATCTTCTAAACAATTCTTCCTGTCTATTGTCTACTGCATTTTAAAACGCCAAGTCATCAACATTTCAATCAGAGTGACTCTGCTCTAAAGTAGATTAAAAACCTGAAAATGAATTAAAATCATCATTTGAAACAAAAACTGTTTTCTAAGGCTATTTTCATATAAGAATTCTCAAACTCTTGGACACTGTTCTTTCTCCTCATATCACCCACCAATGACAAAACAACTTAATAAGAAGCAGCAGTACAAAATGTTTTGGATTTTAATTTAGTTCAGTTTACTTTTTAAGCAAAGTATGAATAAAAATTATCCCCAAAAAGTGCCTATGGTTTAAAATTATACAGCAGGAAACACTAAAGCATTTAGATAATCAAGAAGGTTAGTTAGGCTCTTGTGGTACAAGTGGGTCATTAATACTGCTGCTAAGATTCAGAGAAACCAGTCCTCCATCAACCGGCTTCCCTGGGTCCACAGAGTCGAGCCTAAATTATATTTACAAAACTGGCCACAATTTCATCATTTAAGAAAAGGTCAAGAGTTTCCCTACAAGGCTAATGATTCTATTCGGCCTGGGAAAGGATCTGTTGAACTGAACTGAATGGTACAGAGATGAGTGATTTTAACTTTGTAGATCTCTTCTTGACTCAATCCTTAAGTTAACCCGTGTCACCAAAATAATCAACCTCTCAGACCTTGAAAGGTGTTCACCTACTTACTGAACTTGAGTTGCACTTCTTTATTTTTTCTAAACTTACCAACTGTTAAGAGGGGCAGGGTACCTCCATGTAGATCAGAGATTTTGTTAAAGGCTCTTTTCCTTTCTGCACCAAGATCATTTATCTTACTCACACACATGTAACGTAAGACTAAATTCTTGTGAGATTTTTAATGGTTACCCCTCAGAGATCTTGAACATCGTCCAGAGGCCTCTTTAACTTAAAGTATTTCAAGACGAAGCCTTACAATGCGTCTCTCCAGTCCAACGGGGCCTTGGCAATCATCAGCACAACCTGTGGCGGTTCACCAACTGCCCTATCAAGATTTCTCCCCCTCCATCCACGGAGGTGTCCTAGTGAGTTACAATTGAAAGAAATAGTATAGTAGCATGACCTAAGGACAGGAGACAGCGGTGGCTTCCAGGTCTGGCTTCACCTCATACCTTACTTACAGCACTGGTTTCACCTTTTCTAAAGTGAGAATGCCACTTCCTGACCAGGGTAACTTTGAATATGATGTCAAAGCATGAAGGATGCTCAGCAAGGGGCCTGCCACCCAAGGGACACACAATAATAATAACATTATTAAAGAGGTTAGAGATTGTTCTGCCCAAGGAAGCCGACTTTTGTAATCCAGCTAAAGTGGCCTTGGCCCACTTTCCAATGCATTAAAATTCATCTAAATAAAAAAGAGTACCATGATGATTAAGAGACAGTTGGGTAATGAGGGTGGGAGTCAGAATGTTCTAGAATGGAACAAAAGCACAGGGTATGCAGGATCTGAGAGGTGTGAGCAGAGCAGACACTGGAGCACTGGGTACCGAAGGGAGATAGAAAAACCAGGGCCCCCGCAAAGCCACAGAGCTGTAGAGCTTACAAATCCCCTTTTCAAAGAATATCTGGTGACATAAGGCGATACTCACTATGCAGAAGTAAACTGGGGAGAAAAAAGTACAAACTAAATATAAAAAGGTACGGATATGTATATACAAATATGTGGAAGATAAAAATATGGAAAATTATTTTGAATATATAAATCAGCAGGGATAATCGCTACACATACCCCACACACTCTTTCATATTTATTTACAGGTTTTCTAAATGTGGGGAATGATTTGAACACATAGTATATTTTTATATGGAGCCCATACTGTCAGTCTTCTTCCTAATGAGATAACAGAAATGCTCATCTTTCATATCTAAGCTCTCTTCAATAGACTTATTACCTGACAGGTTTACCTGACAGGTTTGTAAACCTCCAAGTCAACGTGGTTCCCCAGTTCCTTCTACCTACTCGAGTCTGTGATTAGTTTGCTGGGTGATTTTGCCAGTCAGAACCATTGGGGTTTATCCATGGGTTTCTTCAGACTAAAAAGGAGGGTCAGGAATAATATCCGAACTCTTTTACATATCTCAATTAATGAAAAATTCTCCTTACAGTTTAATTTTTTTCTATCTAATCAGCACTTTACACAATATTCACACAATATTCTGAGACCTTCCTTTCATTAGAAACTACAATACCCTGAGGGTTACCAGTTGGGAGGGGGTGGGGATGAAGGAGAAGGGGAAGGGACAATGCAAATTGGTAACTACAATATGGCCTCAGGGATAGAAAAAACAGTCTGGGGAATATAATCAATAATGTTGAAAATATTTTTTAGGGGTCCAGTTGGACTCATTTCTTGTTAGGGAGCCCACTTCATAGTCGGTGTAGAGGCCTGACCACCGCACTGTATTTCTGATGTTGAATAATATTGTATGTCAACTATAATTATACATACATTTAGTCACAGGATGTAGAGTAGAGTGTGGGAATGGATTCAATGGAATTGTAATAGATAACCATGATATTGGGGGTGGGAGGGCAGTGGATGCGGGGAGGGGTGTTGTTACTTTGTGAGGGGTGAAAAGGATAACTATTGTATTGTTCTGTACACATGAAACTAATAATAAAAAAAAAGAAACTACAATACCCTGAATATTGTATCCAATGCAATCCTCATTCATCTTACCTTGAAAGGAAAAAAAAAAAGACTATTTTATTTCCTTTCTCTGTCTCTGAAACCCTAGTGTATTCCCTCACCTTCTGGATAGTTACATTATTTAAAAGAGGACTTTAAAAAAAAATCAAACAAGATTAACTTTTTCTTTCTCCTTCAATTTATGTTCACACATCCACTTTCTCCATGTTAATAAAACTTCAAATTATACAATCCACTCAAAAATCAACCTATAATGCTACAAAAGCTACTTAAAGTTGTATTGCCAAGTCTGTAATATCCACAAATTTTGCCTTTTTAAAAAAAATAAAAATAAAAATAACAGTTGCACATCAACCAAATTAGATTATCTGAATACATAGATTATCTGGATATTTTGATTCAAAAAAAATGTCACGACTCATAATGAGTTTTTTCCTAGCATAAACTTAGCTATTGTTTTTTTATTAAGGCTTCTATAATTGTTTTATATTCTGCTTTAAAATAAAAACCAAAATCTAAAACAAACAAACAAACAAAAAAAAGTCTTCATCTTCTGTCTTTTGCATATTGCCATTAACACAGAAGAGAGAACAGGCTCATTTCCACTTATCAACCACAATGCTCACACACTGCATTTGTGTTGTGAAATACCTGGAACTTCTCATCCAAAAACTACTGATGTTCTGAATTTAAAATGTTTACTGCCCTTAACATTTTCCAAGAGACTTGCCATCCAGAATCCTTAATTATTTTCCCCCCCAAACTCCAAGTCCCCTCATACAGTGGTTTCTCCCAGCCCAACGGTCTTTGCTGGCGTAGAACGCACACCTCCCCTGGAGCATTGCTCCATAACTGACCTCCAGTGCATTACGTGATCAGACCTATCATTAGGCAAGTGGTGATTTGCCCAAACCTTTTCTAACCTGTGTTCTGGCGCTGGGGTCTACTGATCTGCACTATACCCACTCAGGGCTGTTTATCACATCTGACAAGAGTGTGAGGATGACAGACTGGAAAAATGAGGAAACATCAGGGAAAACGGGACCTCCCCGGAGAAATAAAAGCAGCAACGTTGGCTGACCTTCCAGAGCCCAACTGTTTTAACACAAATCCAGTTCTCCTGCTGACTGACTATATTATCAACTTTGAGTGGCTTCACCACTTTGAGAATCAGTTCTCACAGCTAGAAATGAAGATATTCATAGTGTAAATTCTTAGGGTGTTTGTGATGACAAAGATAACCACAGGAGGGAACTAGGTGTAGTCCTCAGTACAATGCCTGGCCCGTGGTAAACAATAAATATTTTCAGAGGCCTGGTACCAATTCAGGAACTAAGACTGCCCTGAGAGATTCGAGATCATTAATTACACCTTTTCAAGAAGCTGGCCGCATCGCATCAGATCACAAGATTCAATACACATCCTGCTTTTTTTGGCACTTACTAATTCTGTAAAGTTAATTAGAAAATGAAATTTATTTTAGGAAAAAATGCAAACAGCTATGCGGAGTTAATCAATTATGCAAAGCTGTGTGTGCAGGCCTACATCTCCCCGAACCTCCCCCTGAGACATGAACTTGGAACATGAGTTTTCTGGAAATGCCATCACCTTTATTCCTGCAGAGCTAACCCACCAGCAAAGAAAGTCGATTCACAGACTCCCCAAATGCTTACACTCAAGAGAAAATAATCCTGAAATTATATTCAGTTTACTCAAAAATGAATTCCCCTCTTAGCTCGTAACCCCAATAATAACTCCTGGACTTTTTTTTCCTTCCTTCCACCAGTATTTATTAACATTTATTATATATGCCAAACCCTGTGTTCAGCTTTGGGGATCAGATGCAAACAAAAGTCACAGTCCCTTCCCATTTGGAAAGCTCAGAAGAGTCTCCCCTTCATCTAGAAAATCCACATCCACTGGGTTTGAGTTATTTTTTTTAATTGACTGCAGAGTAACATGAAGTCATATTGAATAGACAGGACTGCTGAGCCATGGAATGAAATAAGCATTGACACAAGAGTCCTCATGGCAGACTGCTTCCAGGAGTCAGTAAAACTATCCACCCACCACTGCCCAAACACTCTTCCTGATTCCTCCCCCTGAGTCAGGGAATGTTCCCTTTGTTATGTACCCTTTCGACTATGGAACAAACAGCAAACTGTTTTGGTACCATTCTCTGAGGTGGACAGTGCCACCTCCTTCCTTCCAGATCCAAGTTCTCACCTCCACCCCCAGTCCTCCTCCCACCTTCCAGGAATCCTTTCCTTTAACATGAATATGGCACTTTCCCCCCCACACACAGCAGCTAAAAGCTTCTAGAGCATAAGGATGGTCTATTTTCCACCTGTGTATGCCCTACAACGTTGACCATACTGTCCTGTGTTCTTTAATACATAAATATCCCTTGTGTGGTTACGAATGTCAAGAAAACAAGGAGATGTGCTGGATGAAGTGAGGGTGGGGGCAGCTTTCCTCCACATAAAGCTGCTGAAACGGAATAGCTGCCACCCCCAGGTTCCCCGAAAGGGCACTGTCAACTGCCATATACAGTACCATCCACAATGGGTCTGCATTTCCAGGGAACCCAAGCCGGCCCTGGTCCCTCCTAGCTCCTGGCTTCATCCCAGCATTCTCCGGCTTCCTCACACATGTTCCTCTTCCTGTGTCAGAACCACCACATAAACGCAATCACAGGAAGAAACTAAATGCTTACCCTCCACAAACCTGTCCCAAGGGCAGCATTTCACACAGGAACCAAGAGCAGGTTAAATCTCTGGAGCCTTGAATCAATGAATAACTTGAGAAAGAGTTAATGCCAACCCATGAAACTGCGCAGAAAGGGTTCATGGTTCCATTGAAAGAGAAAGAGAGAGAATGCTGAGTAAATGAATGTTTAACCAAAGGCCAGAGACCCATTTTCTGTTAAATTTGATTATTTTTTAACCACTTCTTTGAAATAACATTGTTATTAGCTTTCCCACTAAAATTGTAAGAGAACAAAGATGCCAAGAAAATTGCATTAGGAGAATGTACTTCAACATTAAGGCTTTCACACACAGCTATCACTCCCCATTATAAATCTTGCTTTTCAAGAGCCTCTCTAATCCTCACTATTGTATGCAGCATCAGGATGGCATTTAGACTTATCTATGGAAGGCAAAAGCTCCCAGGTTATGTTTATTCAAGTCAGATCTTCATAAACAATGTGAAGGACAGACATGAAAAAAAAAAGCATATAATTTGGTTGCAATTATTATGCATAATTGTATGGGAGAATTTACATGAAATTTTTTCACATATTTGTATTTAGATGTCAGATAAAGAGTTTAAAAAACAACTATAGTTCCAAAAGGATGTTTAAAGCATCCTTTAAAAGAATTTATATGCATATATGAGGACTGGCTAGAAAATCTACTTGTGACATTTTAACAGCACACATCATTTTTTTCCATTAGTGACTCTCTCCAGGATTTTGTCTTGAAAAAAAACTTGTATACCTATTTGCCTAGAGGAAATAGGAATACAAGTTGAATAAAAAATTTCCATTATCCTCTTTAAGAAAAATAAGCTCTTATCCATCACAATTGTAAGCACATGTGTCTAGATATAGGTTTAACACGCAGAAATCTCCAAGAAATTATCGTAGGAGGTGACCACCCACTATGATCCAGCTAGTGTGTGCGGATGGGGGCTGATGGTGCTGGCAGCACACACAAGCCCATCTGACCCAGCAAAACCATCCATGGAAACATGACCTGCCCCAGACTGCTTGGTTCCAGCCAGGCCGAGCTGCCCAGCTGACCTCTTTTACTCTGATGCAAACGATAGAAGGATCTTGAGAGTAAAATGACCCTGGGCTCAGACTTCCAGGGCAGCCCCGTCTGCACTTGCTTCAACCTTCCTGCACAGAGCAGTGGGGGACAGCGCAGCACCCCAACCTGGAGAAGCCTGCAGGGAGCAAAGTCAAGGAGAGAGCAGACATGCCAGAACACCAAGACCTTGGCCATAAAGGCCAAGATGAGTAACACCGGAGGACACATACTTGTTTTCAAAATAGAAATAATGCCCAATTCATTCATGAATAAATTGAGTTATTTGATTTTAAAGCCAAACCACAGAATTTTTAATAATTTATCCTGAGAACCTACTTTCCCATTTAAAAATGAGAAACTTGCCACTTCAGAATATTTACAATGTCAGCCAGGCGGAGACAGAGAGAAAGAGGACTTCCTCTCTGATGCTTGGGCAGGAGCACCGAGGAGCACAAGACTGACCTACTGTTTCCTAGGGTATTTTCCAACTGTAATTTCTGTGGAAAACAAGAGGTTCTGCGTAGATCTCCACTTTCTCCTCCTCTACTCAAATCTCTCCTATTTGGGTCAAAGTTAATGATTTCAATCTGGAAGCACAGGCTGAGCATTAGAAAGCCCCGAGCCAATAAAAGGAGGCAAGAAAAATAAAACTGGAACAATAGGTTGGCACTGAGAGGCCCCCATGCTCTGATATAAAACCAAATACATGTTTGGGGGAATGCCTTCTGATTCGGCTCTCATTTTCTGAGATTTGTATAGAATTAAGGATGACCAAAAAGATATTTTCATAACAAAAACATGTAAATTACAGAGACCAGAATACCTGAGCACACAGCAAAGCCCAAATTGAGGGCCGGTGGTTCAGGCGGACCATCATTCTTCCTGCTGACCCGTCTCAGAATGCCATCAGTTCTAATGCATTTTACCTGTTTGACCCAGTGGATTACCGCTAGCAGATGTGAAAATGTATAATTAGAGTCAGGAAAGCTAAAAATCACCCTCAGGAAATTCCATACCTCAGCACTTTCTAAATTGCCCTGTCTTCTAGGCAACTCGGTTCTTCTCTCCTTGTTCTTTTATCTCAGTTATTACTGCTAATCCCTCTGTAGGGGTATTAATTACTCAGCCACAATTACTCCACAAACAAGGACAACACAAAGTCCAAAATGGATTAACTTTGTACTTATTTTATTAACTACTTAATATGCTATAATTGCATCATTAGTGCATATTTTGTTGCACATTAAAAAGAAAAAGGTAATTTTTTCCCTTTGTCTGTAGCTCCGCTGACTTTGATAAAAA
>NW_017731707.1:729735-761142 GCF_001890085.2 Hipposideros armiger
GGTCTAAGAGACCCACTGCATGAAACTAAATTATACTCTTTTTCACAGGACTGACTAGAAATTGAGGTCACTTGGGGGCCCAGTAGGGAAAAACTCAGGTGCTGACCAGAATGTCTAGCCCTGTGTGATTACCACAAGTAATTGGGTTCAAATTGTGATGTTATCTAGGACCAAATTCATGCAAACCTGCAAGGAAAATAAATGCACAGTACATGTGCCCTAATAAAGAAGATGAGATAGAAAAGCACATGGGAGAGATTTGCTTTCAGCTTTGACAGTGCATGAAAGCATTCACCATACAACGAGTTGCCACACAGATTCCCAACAAAAGCCTCAGCAACAAGAACCTCACTGTGATCTCAACACTGGGCTTAAAAATCACAAGTCTTGTAGCAAACAATTCTACAGAACAAGTTTTGAGGAGTTCCTCAAGTTCCTTGTAAAATGAAGTCCAAACTACAAGGTGTGATAAAAAAAATATGATGAATGTTTAAATAAAACATGTATTACAGTAAAAGACACATTGCCATTACTCCCCTCAAAATACTCCCTCTCTATCTGAACACACTTATCCCATCATTCTTGCCAATTTCTGAAGCAGTTCTGGAAGTCCTCTTTCATGAGTGTCTTTAGTTGCACTGTTGCGGCTGCCTCAGTGTCCTGAATTGATTCAAAATGTTTACCTTTCATAGTCATTTTGACTTTGGAGAGGAGCCAGAAGTCACATGGTGCCAGATCTGGTGAATAAGGTGGATGAGGACACACAGTAATGTTTTTATTTGACAGAAATTGCCATACCAGAAGCGATGTGTGACATGGATAGCTGTCATGATGGAGGATGAAGTAAAGACACTCAGGAAAAAGGACTTCCAGAACTGCTTCAGAAAGTGGCAAGAGCGATGGGATAAGTGTGCTCAAATCAAGGGGGCGTATTTTGAGGGGGATTAATGGCAATGTGTCTTTTACTGTAATAATTTTTTTAATTTAAACATTCACCGTACTTTTCGATCACACCTCATATCTTTCCACTAGTTTTCCACATCACTAAAGTTAAGTGTGAACTCATACTATGTTCTTTATTGGTGCTTCCCACTATATTACAGTCACACGTCCCTCTGGTTGAATGGCCAGTCCTTTGAAGGCAGGGCTTATGCTGGCTTTATTATATCAAAGCACTAGGCCCTAGGATGAAGAAGAGTATGCGTGGTAGCATGGTACCCACAAAAGATAAAAAATAACTACCATTAGTTGTGAATTCCCTGTGTGAGATGCAAGCAAAACACACTCCTTGGTACCGTACAAAAAGAGAGGCCAATCTACTTGCACCTAGAACATGGAATGTTGTATTTACCCAGAAATCACCACCTCCTACTCCCACTGTCCTCAACCCAAATTCAAGGTGTCTACTAAAATAACTTAACTAAGGCAAAGTGGGTTGGAAGTCAAAGTTGTGTATGTGATGCCTTTCATTTCTACTTTACCAGTTTGGTCCTAGATCCTCCCTTTTATTCTTGACACTCCAGCATAATTTTCCTTCATTTTCTTTTCCCCTTTAAGGCCCACAGAGATACTACTGTAATGATTAAAAGTAGGAACAAAATTAGCCCCGTGGTCCTGACAAATTTTCAACTTGTTAAAAGAGAAGGGACTGTTGTGTGAAAGCCAGAGTTGGTGGGCTGGGCAGCGGACAGCCCCAGTTCCATGCCGTCTCCATCCCCTAGTCATAGGACCCTGTCCACGTTGCTGAGCCTCACAGCAGCAGCATTCTCACTGGCAACATGGGGGTCCATACCTAGACCACCCTCACGGGGCTGTGAAGAGGAATAAGTAAGAAATACATAAAGCACTTAGTAGGGAGCCTGCTTCGTGGCAGGTGTTGTAAATTGCACCTGCCATCACTTTTATTCATTGCTTTACCACACTGCCTCTTCCCATCTGACCTCAACTGCACCATTAGTAGATCTTTGCAGTAGTGTTTACACACCTATACAGATGCTGGAACTCCGCTATACTTGGCCCCGGCTCAATCTCTGCCCCCGCCCCCACCTCCACCCCCACCTTCCAATATCAAATAACCTCCTGAGCCAAAGGCCACTGGACCCCACTCTGGCACCAGAGCTTGTTTTGAGGAAAATGAGAGGTGAGATCTTAGAGAGACCTTATGAATTATTCTTAGGTTAATAAGGATACTTGAACTACTGCCATCTTACGAAATAGTTATTCAATCCTTCACATTAAATATAAGCAGTCAAAATGCAAGTCTCTTTTTGTTGAAAATTTTCCAGTTACTAAACAAACATATACGTCTAAGTATTACCGAAGCCAAAGATGGTATATAATTCTCAACTCTGCTTCTCAAGCACCTTCATACAGGTAGTATGTAGCACTTAATACAAGCTCAATAACCAACAGGTAAGAAAATACATTTACAAATGGGGAGTGAATTACACAAAAGATATACCCAGTTCTTCTTTTTATCTGCAGACCTTCCAGTTTGAAGTCATGACCAGAATCCTAGGCCATATTGAAAAAAACTATGTCCTTGGGAAAGTCTCTTTTTTAAGATTTTGTTACCGCCTCAGGCTAACTTTCCCCTGCCCCAAGCTTTTAAGAGGAAAAGCCTAAAAGACATGCTGTCTCCTCGTACTGTCGGTCTCGCACCACTGCAAAGCATGGTAAATGGGGCATCACAAAAGATGGTGTTCCCAAAAGAATCAAATGTGCCTTGAAGGGTAAGGCACATTTTTGACGCTATATCCTCAAAGCACCCAAGGTTCCAGAAGAAATCTAATTCCTTCTTTTAACAACAAATACCAATAACAGGGGATTTAAAATTTGAGGACACAATGCCTCCTCCTCCCACAGCTTCCCAAGAAAGTTAACTAGTGGTTGGCTTCAAGAGAACAGCGTTCTTCTCACACTTGCTTCACCCAACTTTACCTTTGACAGAACTCGGAGTAAGTGATTTATTCCAGTCAGGACTGATGTTGAAAGAGCCCTCGAGTTGGACTCAAGAAATGTGGTGTTTAGTCCAGACTCAGCCCCAAGCCAGGCGTGGACCTTGGGCGAACTATTTCACTTCTCTGGGTACCAATATCTTAAACTGAGACACCTGTAGAAGATCATGAGGGCTCCTTGCCGCACCATGACAGGGAGGCTATATATTTCAGCTTGGAAGATGGGCTAATTTTGTTCTCTGGCTGCTGATTAAATCCTATTTTTAAATCTTGCTTCTCCATCTGCTGGGAAAGTTGGCCTGAGAAAAGAAGACACCACGAAACAATCTGGAATAACCAGTGCTATTAAATACAGCAGCAAGGGTCGAGACTCCCTAATGGTAAGTTTGGAATCAGTGTCAATTGGTAGCTGGTCCTTCCTATGCCAGTGCTGCCAAATGCGCCGGGAAAGTTTGCCTTTAAAAGCTGCCTCAAGGCATATGAGGCCGTGCTGTTATTTTATTTTATTTATTTTTAAATCTAGGTAAAACTGCTTCCAATGAACTAAAGAGTAAAAGATGTATTCTGGAAATATTACCAGGAGAATAAATCTCTCTCACTTTTTTTCCTTCATCTCCCCTCTTCTAACCACTGAAGCCATTTTGGGAAAATCCCACCTTTCCCCATTAACTGCCTTCTCAGTGTGAAGTAACCATACTGCAGATGTGCAGCAGGCCTCATGCAATTTCTGAGCCAGGGCATCGTTTCCAAGGTAACAAGGGGAGGTGGGGGGGAAGCACAGATAGGTCTAGCACATTTAATATGTAGATGAACTAGGTCACCCAGTAGTATTTCACTAATAGGCAAGAAGATAGATTAAAGCCTTCTATTCTTTCTCCTCCATTTATAGTAGCAGGAATTGATTTGGGGCCTTTACAACAGACATAATGATTCTACTCTGGCAACGTGGTTTCCAAAATACAAAACTCCAAAGAGAGTTTGTTACAGTTAATCAAGCGAAAAGCAGCCTCTGTTGAGAAAGTCCAAATGGAGAAAGGAACAGGGGTCCTGGCTCACTGAATCGGATTCTAGACACTTGTTTTTGCAGCTCCCTTACAGATAACAATGGCACAGCACATGCACCCCTGCCAACTCTTCACACAACCAGTGGCTAGAATCCCCATTCTGATCTTCCCACCAAACCAGGGGCACACACAAGAAACTCAGAATTCCCTAGTTGGAAGAGTGATGCTGGCTTCCAAATGGGGAAGGCGAGCCAAGGAGGGGGTGCTCTGTCCTCCCCCTGGACAAAGGCAGGGGACTCAAATGCACTGGCAGTTGGAAGGCAGAGGCAGCCAGAAGCCAGCCGTGAGGGGCGGAGCGAGGGCAGCTTTTCCTTTGACCGCTATCCTCCAATGGCCAGCACACGGCCCTGCCACCACATAAGCCAGCGACTGCTTTCCAGCCTTCCTTCAAGAAAAGTGAAAGACGCCAAAGAAAGCGAGGAGTGGGGGGTGGGGGGGATGGGGAGGGTCAGTGCAGAATACTGCAGTAACAAACACAAAGATGCTCTGGAGGGCCATGGGCAGAGATGATATAGAAACATTTGTGTGGACCAGCGGTCTAATTAGACAGAGAGCCCTGCTTGGCACAGGCAGGGAGAGGCTCCCCGTGCTACAGAGCCCTGGAGCACTGAGTCACCATGATTTCTAGAGTTCTTAGCTGCAAACAAAGACCTATTGTGTTTTCTCGGGCAGCCATGCTGCCAATTTGTCCCACACCTTCGAAAGAGGCCTAATTGTTAGTCTCCCCCTCAGCTGTCTGCCTTCTGCTCAGCTCCGTGAAGAGTGTATGGCACTACTCTACAGGAAGTGGGCACGGGGAGGGGGGACACAGCACGTCGGGGACAGGGCCCTCCATCCATCCAGCCCTCAGTAAAGCAGGCACACACACACCATCCCCATAAAGCCCAGGGCACTTGGACCCAGGTCCACAGGCCCAGAGGTTTCTAAGTTTGCTCACAATACTCTCTGGCGTTTCCCTGAAGGCGTTCCCTACACTTCCCACCCTGTCCTTCTTCACTTTGAGTTCTTAAGGGAAACCCAGGGCCACCCGTCCTCCCACGGAGCACAGGCCTGCACTGTCTGTTCTTCAAACTGGGTAGTCTGTGTCCCACTTTCAAGAGTCCTTTCATTTTCCTCTTTTGTAAAAGTGATTGTGTCTCAGAAAGTTAAAAAAGGAATTAACTTCACGATGGCCCACAAGATGAAAAAATAAAAAAGCGGCATTAAGCTTCCAAGACATCAGTGAGTCTTTTAAATGAGCCCACTGTGCCAATGTCACATGAATGGGGTGGCTGGGAACCGCGACCACAGAGGATCACAGAAGTCTGTTTCTACCATATGCCTCACTAAGTAAAGGAGGGGCACGGCTGGGTGTTATTTTTTTTTTTAAGTTAACAATCTTTTTCTATTTCTGAGTCTGTTACTTCTTAAAAAGCAACTTTAAAATTACCACAGACTATCTTTCAAAGATCCTCCTCTCTCTAACCATAGGACTTTCAACTTATTTTCACTATTTGTAAAAATCTTCCAATTTTCCCTTTATTCCCAATGCTTGACAATAAAGGGTAAAGATAATAAGATCAAACAATAGAAAAAGGAAGCCAAAGAAAGTCCAATTATGATATTCATAGAGATAAGTTTGCCTGCAGCCTATTTATTCGTCCTCAAATCTTCACCAAAGGGAGATTTACACTCGACAATTATTTGTGCACTCCCCCTGGAAGACTTCAAATGTTGTTTCTCTAATGTGAGCCCTGAAATGATGTCATTGAGTTTACATTTAACAACATCCTACATCTGTAGAGTGCTTTGTTTTTGAAGGTGTCTTCATTTGTAACGTGCCATTATAAATGTCATGTTTTTTTTGGATAAAAACCCTAGAAGCTTGGCTGGAAAATAAGCTCCCACTATCACAGATGAGAAAACGACTAGCTACTCCTATTTCACAGATGAGAAAAGTGAGGCCCAGAACAGGTGAGAGCTGGAAAGTGCTCCACAACCGCAGGTGGCCGTTCTATGACCGGACTCCACACCCAGACCTCTATTCCCAAGCTTGTCCTGCAGCACCTCCCCCTCCGTGCTCCACGTGGGAAAAAAAGCTCACCCTGGACTGGACCATGCTGGAAAAGAGATGTCCCTTGTCTTTAATACCAGAAAATTGTGGGCCGCCACATTGTGAATTCCCACACAGCAAACACTGTCAACAAAATTAGGGCGAGTATATTTTCGCACTATAATGTTACTTATACATCAATTAATCCTCTAGAATTAAGGCCAACCCTGGCCCGGAAGCACCAATGAAACCTCTGTGATGTAGGAGTTTAATAGCTGGATCACTGGCCTAACTTAGAGAAGAGGCCGGAAATACTCCCAGGGCTTTCACTTAAGGCCTCCGATGATCGCTCTAACAGACAAAGGAAGGAGAAAGTGGGCAATTACCAGGGAATTTAATTCCCTATAAACACCAATTTGGAGTAATTGGCAAGAGGGTGAGGGGTGCCTTTCTTTCCTCCTTAGCAGGATTTCTTTACATTAGCTGGATAATTGCTTCCGCTCTCCAATTGCCTAGACCCACAACTGGGGACCGGCGCGCCATCCATATACAGAGGACCAGAATTAGGCTTAGAATGGAAACACCAATGATGTAATTAAGCTTTTTACTTTGCCATGCCACAAAAACTTTTATTACCTTCTGCAAAGTGTGTTTTCTCTGACCCAAGTGTAAAATCTTGGAGCAATACACATTGAGTCTCCTACTTGGTGGTGTTGTAGTGTCAGTAGAAGCATATCAAGAAAGTGTTGCTGTGGAAGATGGTTGAGGTTTTTTTTCCCCCTGTCTTTTTCTTTTAGATTCTGCTGCGTTATTTCAGTAGCACATCAAGCTCCATTTATACAATCACACCTCCTCTCTCCTGCACTGCAATCACAGGTAACGAGCCTCCGATGATCAGATTTATTCTCAGCATCCCAGCCTGCTGCGTGCAATTCCAGTCACGTCCCTGCATATTGTGAAAGCCTGGTACACAACACAGGCCAGGAAATGAAAGCACACCACCTCCATTTCAAACACTACCACAGGTTAACAAAAATTTAGCACATGGTCTCAAACGCTTCTCATCTCATTCTCATCCATCAAGTATTCTGTAAAATGAACATAGTGCTACTGGACATACAGGTATATGTAATCCAGGCCAGAGCCATGAAGGTTCCTCACAAAGAAGGAAATGAACTCAGGTTTACCAAGTGTAATATGGGCCAGGCACAAGGCCAAGGGAAACTCTGAAATGGATATCCCCATTTTACAGATGAATGAACTGAGGCTCAAGAGATGAATTAACTTGCCCCAGGTCACAGTGCTTGGCCAGTGTCATGATTTGAACATAGGTCAAAATCCAAGTCTAGTGCAATTTCTACTCATTACCTAAACCAGGCCCCTCAAGGGTAAAGTGGTTCCTTTCGCCTAATCACCAACATTAAAAAAGTCTGGTGTTGATCTCAAAGAAAGCTTAGACAAAACTGTCTTTGATCTAATCTGCTTCTATCAGGATAGGACAACTAACTCGAGGCCATAGTCTGGTGATCCAGGTGGACTGTCTTGGACTCCTTATCTAGATGGACAGACCACCCCCCTTAAAAATTCAACAATCCATCCTAAACCACTTCAACTCATGTTTTACACTCCAACTATATAAGATTCTGAGTTCTCCAGACACTTAATTCCCTTTAACTTGGGTTTCATCAAATTTAGGTTCATCTTGACAAGATAATAGCTATGAAATTTCGAGATCTTAAACTATGAAATTTTGAGATCTTCAACTATGAGTTCTTCAAATAGAGGACTCTCCAAATAACCACCAGTGCAGGACCCTGAGAAGGCAAAATGGAACACACATTGTGGATAACGCTGTAAACCTCAAATATGTGTAAATCAAGTAGAAAATCAACTTCCCTAGTTTTCTGCTTCCCTGACTGCCCGTTAGAAACCAGCACCTTTGCCCTGCCAGGCTTCTCCTGTATTATATGTGTTTGCTCCTAATTCTAGGCCTATGACAGAGAGCCTGTTTTTCTAAGTTCAAAGGCAGGAGTAACAGGAACTGAAGAGTTACTTAACATAAAAGAAGCAGGACAAGAGGAAAAGGTCCAGAAAATAATTCTGTTCTGTTCTTATTTATACTCTTTAAACAACAAAAGTGCAAAGTTTGCCAAAGACCTACAGGAAAACCCTGTTAAAACATACACTTTAAAAAGTCTCCAAAAGCCTTCCGAAAACAATTCATAATCCAGAAAGCTGTTTAGAAAGAATAAAAATGGACCAATAATATAAAAGTGAAAATATTCCCTAATTTTGTACAGATATTAACCTAAAAAGTCATTTCTAAATCGTTTTTTTTTACTTGAAAAGTAATATCTTTCTATAGAAACTAGGTTACAATTAGTAATATTTACAAGCAATACCACAAATATCTTTGCTTTTTAACAGAAACTTTAAAAATCAACTCTGCAGTATAATTTCCTTAAATAGACTCATTTTGAATTTACAGCTGTGTTCTGACAAGTTTCTACACCACACAATCATCCCACAATCAAGATTTAAAACATTCTCACCACCCTCAAAATTCCCAAGCCAGGCCCCAGACAACCATTGACCTGCATCCTGTAAATAAGACTAGTTTTTCCTGTTCCAACTTTATTTAAATGGCATCATACAGTAGGTACTCTTCTGTGTCTCACTGCTTTGACTCAGCACAATATTTCTGTGATTCATGCATGTAGTTGTGTATGCCCATAGCTGGGTTCTTTTTGTTGCTGAGCGGTTTTCCATTGTATGCATATACCACCATTTGTTTAACAATTCGCTGGGTGATGGCTTACTTGGGTTGCTTCCAGTTTGGATCTGTTATGAATAATGCTGCTATGAACATTCACACACAAGTCTTTTCTGTGGACACATTTTAATTATCTTGGGAAACTGCTAAATGGTTTTCCAACATGATTGGACCATTTTACACTACAATTAATGGTGGGGTTGAAAAGCAATCCACAAGTGTCTTTTCAATCTGCTGTGTGCCCAGTACTATCTAGTACCACTGGCTGGTAGAAAGGAGGTTTGTGGTATAAGAGGGTTGTTGAGAAGAACTGCCTCCCCATTTTTCTAGTGGCAAACTAGAAACACTTTGCCCATTTCAAAATTTATTTTTTACAAAGCCCCATTTACGCATCTCCCTTTCACTCCCCCACCTCCATAGATGTCTAGTTGCTCACAGCCCCCACACCAACCCTGCTCTAAATTCCTGATGGAGCTACAGAACAGGCCCACCTCTTTTTCAAAGCATTCCGTTTTTCAAAGCTACATTCTCCCTCTTTCCTTCCTCCCCCCTCACAAATCAAAACTTCTGTCCCTCCATTTCATGGCTCATGTTTAGGAATTAGGAAGGCAATCTGATTAAATGGGCCTTTGCATGAAGGACTGGTAACCCTTTAAATGGAGATGTTCAAACAACGGTTAAAGAGATGGGTGTCTCTATATTCTGCAATACTGTTCTTATTCCAAGTGAGTCCCTAACATGTATGGCATACCGCAATGCAATAAAGTAAAATAATGAAAGGTGGGCACATGAGGTAAGGCAGAGGAAGATTTATTTCTCATTTTAGGATAGGAAAGTCAGTATTTATAGTCTCTGTCCCCCAAAGTTATTTCTGCTTTTCAGGTTCTTTCCTTCATCGGTACCTCTGAACTCACAAATTCTCAAAAGGTCTCAGGTTCTTTCTACAATAGAACCCCTAGGAATGGCAGCATGGTCGTGGCAAGGGGGTGTCAGTTATAAGCTGGATGTTGGCATCAATACTAGAATAAGATCTTTAATAATCATTTTACCTATTGGTTCCTTTAGACTTCACCCTACAAAGCAATTTGCTATATATAGCATCCTCAGCCCTTAGAACAAATACACACAGACTTTGCCAAAGAATCCCCCAACCGTATCATGAACATCACATATGATGTTGATAGAGGACACTTGCCATAGGCCTATTGTAAAAGATTCTATTTCAGAAACTCAAACATCAAAGCCATTTTGCTATCAAAATAAGTCTGTTGTCAGTAGATGTTGAGCCTAAAACCATTATTCGCTAGCCGACTCGCACTAGGACATGGAAGGAAAAAAAAAAAATCAGTGCCTTTGATACGTCAATGCCACTGTAGTTTTTGTCTTTTACCATCTCAAGTCTCATGAATAAAGTTACCCAGAGAGCTTAGCTATCAGCCAGGAAATGGACAAAACACTCTGGTTTACGCAACCGTCCTAGAGTTCTAGTGGAAGAAACACTTTAATGTGGATCAGAACTGTTTCAATTAAACAATACAAAGTTAACGTACCACAAGAGTCCCACTTCCTATGGTGGGTTGATCCTCGGCAGGTTATAGACAGATCTCCTTCACAATGGAAGAGAGAACTTGGGCCCAGAATTGGCTCCCCGTGATTTATCTTATTCCATTGCTACTTACTCTGGAGCTTGCAACCAGCTCCAGCCATCAGATGAGAAAAGCCACAAAACTCCTCTAATCACTTCTGAGTCGTGCAGACTACTCTAAAGCAGCCCAATCCTAATCGGCACTTGAGAAACAATTACTTTCATGAATTTCTGGAATTACTTGGTCATTTTGAACTAACGCGCCGTTCGCCTGCCATTTCCTGTTCCCAATCTGATGCTTACTTAGCCTTTGGAGCTATGTGAAAATGGGGTGAACCAGGACAAAAAAAAAAAAAAAGGAGAGAATATCAGTACAGGCATACCTTAGAGATACTGCAGGCTTGATTCCAGGCCACCACAATAAAGCGAGCCGGAATCTTTTTGCAGGTGGAGGGTCTTCAATTTGTAAAAAAACAAAAACACAACATCTGTGTGATGCAATAAAGCACAGCACAATAAAATGAGGTAAGCCTGTACTTTCAATCATGCAGAACCGCAGTGAGGTTTCGGCACTCTGTGATTCGGTGGTGCTGCCACACCAGGCAAACTCATCATCCCTGTCGGAAATGGGGCCCAAACTCAGTCCATATAACTCTCCCCCATCACCAATCACCCAAGTTTCAAATATGTTCTATTCTTGATGCCAAACAATAAATATATATATATATATATATATATATATATATATATGAAAGTTATTTTAGTCAATTCCTGGGCTTCATGAAGATTTCTTTCCACAAAAATGAATGCTTTGTAATGCTAAGCAGATTCTTACACTGAAAACTGTTCTAATATCTCCTCATCAAAATGATAGTCACTGCATCTTTGACACCATGCCGTTCTGTAACTAAAGAGCTGAGATGAATCAGCAGTGAGTCGTCTTATATAACAGCTACCATGGCATGCAGTGTATTACTAGGAATAAGGCACGGAAGGACTCTGAAGGAACCTCCCTACAGTAATCTAGGCATTTGTCGGATTCGGATTGGAATACCATAGTACAATAGTTTGAGGTTCCAATTTCCAAGATATGTGAATAAACTTACATTTAGCGAAAGATGTGTTCCCAAATGTGTGAAAAAGTTTTACAACTATCTTCAAAACCCAAAAGAAGAGAAGTGGAAAAGGGAATATTGGTTGAGCACATACTGTGTTCTCAGTACTCCTTAGATGACTCTTCATTTAATCGCTTAACACAACCAAAACGCAGGTTTCATGCCTTTTGTACACATTAGGGAAACCAAGTCTCAACGATATTAAGCAGCTTGCCCAGGGATACCCAGCCAGGGTTCCTCACTTGGAGTTCACTCATAATCTGCAACTGCTACCAGGCACTTTAAATCCAGCAGATCCAAAACTGAATTCGCTTCCCACTTGCTCCACATTTTCAATGTTTTATATATACATAAAATATAAAATAAATATTTTAAATAAGTACTTCCAAGAAAGGAGACAGTTGATGATGATTTAACAATCAATACTAGCTAGCAGGTTACTATTTAAGCTTCTTCTGTCTCCCTGGGGCTTTTCAGATGTTGTTATTAAAACAAAGAGCTATATCAGAACGTCTGTTGGTCTACTGACATCATCATCACCCCTAAGGTCTGAAGGAGTCAAACATTTTAATGTAACCTTGAAGCAATAACTGGATTACCAGCATGTCAGGGAAAAAAATATGCCAATTATCAAGCAACAACTTGGCTAAAGTACGATTGTGGGGGCACTAATTAATCCATTAAAAAAGCTGTTGCATCACCCTTCCAAAGTTGGTGCCAGGGCCAGGCTGTGGGCAATGCCACCAGCTTATAGCTAGAGCAGGTGAGAACATGGAAACGAGCCTCTACCCTCTCCTTCCCTCCCACAACCGCTGCTGCTCACCATGTTTCCTGCGTGAATCTCTGGAGCCTTTGACGCAAAGCATGCCCAGAAGACAGCAAGCGTACAAATTTTTAAGCAAAATATTCTGCAGATTATTGCAATTCATTTACAAGGCTAATTTAAAATGCCTCGTGTTTACGTAGGCTTTAAAGAGCTCAGCTCTAAACTGTCAACCCCTCTGAATACCTCCTCCCTGCAAATGACCAGAGGAGAAGCCAATTTTTAATGATTTCTAAACTGTCTAAAAACGGAGACATACATGTGGCTTTAAATTTAAAATTCACCTATTTTGAGTTAATGTGTGTGTTCTGTACTATATCTTAACTGCCTATCCAGGATTGCTCCGGGAACCCATGGATCACTGTGGAATACACACCTTCCTGCAGCTCCTCTCTGCTGTTTGGACTTCATGGAGTTGCCCTTATAAGCAGCAGCTCAACTGCAACTCTACAGCTCTGGGGTGCAGGGTGTGCCCCGTGACCTGATGTGGTAGTTCACACTGAAACCACTGTTTGTTGTCTCTGGCTATGGCTTTTTTATGCACAGGGCACATTTCTCCATGGGCATTTGACCATGCGTCTCTTTGTATAGCAGTCTCAGCTACTCTGGGCAATCAGGACCATCTAAAGCTATGCACATCTCAGTAGCCTGCATTTTACACCCCAAAAACCTACATCTACTCTCCAAAGGGATGAAAGTCTACTGAACCCATTTCACGTGATACAGGAACAAACAGACAAAAAAAAAAAAAAGAAAGAAAGGCTTGGTTTTATTTCTGCAGATGTACCTTCACCCTCAAAAGGGCTTTTGCGACATAAAGCAAGACATCACATCCAAGTCCAGCTTTACCCCATTCTGAAAAGTTCACACTCAGATCTGCACTTTTCAAAAGAAAACAGGACACATGCAAAACATTGCAAAGCAATATTAGGTTCTCCTCACAAGCTACTCCAGAAAGATAAGGAAACATCTGTCTGCACCACATACTATTTCTAGATAAAACTGTAATAGAGATCTAGGTAAAACTACGCAAGCGCATAAATATTTTCCACTGCCCCCTCATTCTCCGCCTCTCCCTTAGATCAAACACTATTATCAAGGAAATATATTTTGAAGTATTTATCGATTGGGATACTTGTTTTCAGATTTCCAAAACAACACAAAAGCTATTATTAGCAGTGGCTTCAGTGAGAACGTTTACACAACTATCGAACACATATGAGAGGAAATGACGACCTGAATAAAAAGTCCTTTTTCTTCCTGAACTTTTGTGACTATTTTTTAAGGAGGAAAAAGAGCAGAAAAAGAAAGCCCTGCAGTTTGGCAAAGAACATGTAATTTGATTCCAAAGAGGTTTGACTGTGATTCTCATTCCAAATTAAAAAATAGTTTTCATCTTTATGAGGCAGTTTTGAATAGTCACAAAGTGAATGTGCTTTGCCAGAAGGTGGAAGAAAGAGAGTCTTCGTACAGCGGCAAGATGCAGACTGAGGGCAGCAAAGGGCCTTCCTGCAGCTCAGCTCTCTGAGGTGACAGAGCCCTGCCTGCCCGCAGACATTCTGCTCAGGGTCCTGCTTTTCCTCACAGAAAACGATGACTGATGCTAGGAGGTCCTGAAGGACAGCACACTATCGCCCTCCTCTTTATCCATGCTCTCTCTAGGCAGTTCCAAAGGCTGTCATCGTGCTTTGTTGGCTGCTACAATTCCTGACAGCTAAGACTTCTTAGAAAGATGAGGGAGAAAGCACAAAGAACCACATGCTGGGGAAAGCTACGTATCCCACACACAGACTCCCTCTAAAAAACAACTGCTGATGTGGAAACCAGTCACAAGAAACGCATGTCCATGTGTTTGGTAAAAGTGCAGAGGATGGCACATCCAGGGACACATGCTATAAAATCTTAGATTTTATACATTAACTCCAGAGAGTATCTCACCTACTGAAATCATTTGCTTCCTTTAATGAAGAAAGAATTCTAATACCCACCATGTTTCTCTTTTTAACCTTGGTTTCCAGGAAGCTCAGACTTAAATGTAATGCTTATTTGCAAAAACTTCACTAGCCTAAGTTATTTGCTATAATTATGTCCCCCTTCCTCTACGTGGTTTTTATCATTTATTTGTATTTTATCAGTCCTATTATCTACATATACATTTTGTTACAATCATCCTTAAATCCTTTTTGTCTATAATGAGAGTACGGTTTTAAAAACATTCGTAATGCCTTAAATAAAATCTATATACACTATATATAGCATTTTATTTTTTTGAGGAATCTTCAAAAAAGTTTAACTTTGGAACCTTATCCATTCTAGCATAAAATGCTAGACATAAGCCTAGAGTGCGAATGAACAACAACAACAAAAAACCTGTTTGAATTCACAGGATTCTCTACTACATTATGCAGACATCCCTTCCCCCACCACAGATAAACAAACCTATGATAGGAATCCTTTTATAGTCAGTTGACTCCCTTTAGGATTTTGATTTTGAAAAGCCATGGAACTTTTCCTCCTGAAAAAATATGCACCCTCACATACACACACACAGAATGTCTGACACAATTTTACAGCATTCACAGGCCCCTGGCCCCACCTAATTTACTTCTTGCTACAGAAATGGCAGGGAAGGTGGTAGGTCCACAGCTGACAGCCACATGGAGGCCCCCTGCACCCAACACGCCCATCAGCAGCTCCAAATGGAGCTACAGGTCCCTCATCCCCCTTCCCTGTCCCTGTCCCCAGTGAATTGCCACAGAGAGGACCAGTCTTCTGTGACAGTCCAAGGTCCCAACACTGGCGAGTGACAATAGAAGAACAAGCCCAGGTCTCCTGGCTCCATCAGGAACTCATGATTTCCACCTTCTCTGCTCTTAAGTAGCAGGATGCTTTTCTCCAGAAAAAAAAAAAAAGCGATAACACGTTACCATTGCTATGGAGAAAACAGATTATATAAATGCAGTGCCTTGTTTTTAACCATAAAATTCAGACAATACTTCTTCCTTCAGTCTCCCCCCTCAATATTGGTCTGATTTGAATTGTTGAGGACTTCTTCCACTAAGCCCAAAACCTTTCAGAGTGAATAATCACCCTCAAAGACAGCTGTTTTTCCCAGCAGGCCCTTTAAATTCTTTTCTGTTGCTCCCCCAGATAAAAGTGCAGTTATCTACAAAAGATACTTATTTCTGTTTACTGAGCAATGTATCTCTTATCATAAACCAAGGCTTACATCACTCCCTTGTGTAAGACTTAAATTTAGAGGGTTTTATGTAGCCAATTAGGATTATGCTAGGTAACCACAATGCTCTAGAGAGGGTCGTAAAAAAAAAATGGATGCAAAAAAATAGAAAGGGAAAAAGAAAGAAAGACAGGTGGAGGAAGGGAGGGAAGGGGGAGGGGAGGAGATGGAGAAAGACATTAAATAGTCCGCTTAGACCAGGATTTTCAATCCCAGTCATAATATTAAATTCAACTAAAAAAAACTTTTTAAAAAAGAAATACTGATGTCCAAGCCCCATCCATCACTTATTAACTCAGAATTGCTGGGGGTGGGCTCTGGACATTGGATTTTGAAAGCTCCCCATGTTAGTCCACTGTGCAGCTGGAGTGGAGAAACACCCAACCTAGCCCATTCACAGAGGAAGTGTGGGCAGTGGGGAGGGTCAGGGCAAAAGTGGAGGTGATGGCTGGAATGCTGGAGAGGAAACCAGATGTGTCTCTCTGAGTCCCTTTTTGCTGGTCCTCCCAGATAGACACAATCACCCAAGTAGGTGTTCGCAAGAAATCTGTTCCCTGAGCGATAGTGGAGACAACCAGCAGTCCATGTACAGGAGCAGGAAAATGAACAAGGATCTCATGAGCACAGCCCCCAACCCAGTCTCCACCCTCTTTGGTCTGTGTGTGCATCTACTCCATGCAGAGTTTCTTTTGACTCATGGGTGTGTTAAAGAACAATGCTTCCAGCAGCTTGTTCACCATTACCCTCAGTTCAGAGGATTCATGGCCAAGGCAGAATCTGTCCCTTACCTTAAGGGGCTGGAAGGCTACTGCCCCTGGGAAAGAGATCAGGGGAGACAGAGCTCAGCCTAAGGGAAAGTGAGCTCTGAAGGGCTCTGAGCAGGAGGTAAGGCAGAGGCTAAATGATTTCCATGCCTTCAGCAGCAGGTGCCTTCATGTAACAAGCAGGAGGGCCCTTTATCCAACACAAAGGGCTAATAGAATTGACAGAGTCCTTAACCCAGCTGTGGTACAGGAAACGCCCCAGGCCTGCACAGCCCTCTCTCTTTCTCCAGCTCCACTCAGTTGCTGCCAGTAGCAAAAATTTTTCTTTTAAAACTTGATGACAGGTAAACTAAACTTCCTTCCTGTTTGGGGTTCAAAATTAGCTGCAAAAGTAGGACCTCTGTGGTGAGCTGGCCTGGCCCAGGCTATCTCATAGGTACCTTCAATATGCGGACCACACGACACTCAGGTGAAGAGTGAATGAAAGAACTGGACTCAGGAAGAACATTCAAGTACACATATGAAAAGCAGCCTGATAAAGTTAGAGCTGTAGAAGAACCATCAGCAAATGTTTGGTCGCAGCCATTCATTGTCCCTCTTTATTAACCAACCACTCACCTAGCGTCGTCCCTCACGTACTCTAATGCTGCATCAAGAAAAGATGAGGACTAATGTGCTAGCGAGTTCCCTGGTTTCCTCCCCTTGCTCCTTTTAGTACTCAGCCCCTCTATTTTTAAATCATGCCCCTGGTCCCTCCATTGGACACTACATGTCTCAGACTCCCTTGAAGCTAGGTAAGCTCCTATGACTGGCAATAAGTGATATGATATGACCTGAAGTGATGTGTCAACTTTGGGGCTACCTTCTTAAAGACATATCCATTGCAGCACTGACTGAGACATGAAGACGGGTGGAGATACCTGGATCAGGGTGGAAAAGGCAGTGCAAACCTCCAAACCTCAACTGCTCACCTCTGGAATATGATCTGCAGCTACTGGACTTGGGGGACCTGTCACAGGAGATGAACCCACACCCTAAGTCCAGAAGGAAGCAGAGAACCCATTTTCTAGCCCTTTAATTTGTTTGGGGCAAGCCAACTTAACCTCCCCCTTTCTAATTTGGGGATAAAAGTACCTGCTCCAACTTATTAAAGAGAAGAATCAAATGTAATATTCAAGTACAAATGCTTTGGAAAGTTACGTAAGGCAGTCTGTGTCATGAATATGAGGTAACTATAATCCAGGCACCACACACTTGTGGCAAGCACTGCCCCAGCAGGAAACGAGGTTGGAGTTATAAAGCACCACTGTTTTTGACACGCTAAAATGTGAGTGCAGCATGATGATGACAATATTGAAAAATATATCAAATTCTTACAAATATGGTTTGTATGCACTGACTGCACAAATATGTCCATTAAAACTAGTAACACACCAGGAGAGAAAAGTGAGATGGCCATGTGTGGGATAAAGGGGACTAATGTGGTTCTCTCATGTCTCACCAGGTAAGAGCTGGGTGTTCCTAGGCAGGAAGGCAGGATCCAAAGCTCACTGAGGTTCCTCTCAGGCAGAGCCACTGCCAGTCTTTAAGGCACCTCTGGAGGATTTCAGAAATGGGCTTGGTTTGCTAACTGGCTTTCATGAGAAATAGAAAAAGATACCCGCTTCCCCCAGGCTGACCCACTTCCACGTCCTTGGAGGTCTGACAATTAAGTTTGGAAACTCATCCTGGAAAAAGTGCTACATACTTCATTGCTGAATATCACTACAGTCACCTTTGAAGCACTCCCCTTGGGAAGCTATGCACTGATGTCAGCACCTAGTCCACCCTTCAAAGCAATTTTGGAACTCTTTTTCTGGAATGGCCATCAGAGCTGCCATCGTATTAATTACCCTTGATGTCCTGAATGTCATCAAAATGTCTTCCTTTCAATATTTCTTTTATCTTCAGGTAAAGAAAGAAGACATCGGGGACCAGATCAGGTGAGTAAGGAGGGTGTTCCAATACAGTTATTTGTTTACTGGCTAAAAACTCCCTCACAGACAGTGCTATGTGAGCTGGTGCATTGTCGTGATACAAGAGCCATGAATTGTTGGCAAAAAGTTCAGGTCATTTAACTTTTTCAGGCAGCCTTTCAGCACTTCCAAATAGTAAACTTAGCTGTTTGTCCAGCTGGTACAAATTCATAATGAATAATCCCTCTGATATCAAAATTAGCAACATCATCGCAACAAGTTCGTGAACTTAATTGTCCAACCTTGTACACTGCAGTGGATTCAGCCCTTACTTGCTCCTCAGCCAGGGCCCTTGTGCCAAGATACATGTTACAACTGTACTCAGGGCCCTGTCCCAAATTTAAAGTTAATATGGCACTATTATCAATAGTGTAATTGTACCTAATGTTTCCTGGGGGATCTTGATTATAGCGAGAATCCACTACCTATCAGTAAATCCACCAGAATTCCTCCACTAGAAACTGAGGTTTATTTCATTCCAAAGAAGAACCGCTAAGTGAACTCTTTCCCAACTCATGTCCATGTGCTCAAAAAAAAGAAAGAAAAGAAAAGAAAGCTGCATTACAAAAAGACAGGTGGTAAGAGGTGAAGGGTAAAGGCTTACAGCCCCATACTCCAAGCAGATGACAATGAATACTGAATGAAAAGGCTAGAAGACAATGGCCAAGTATCAAGGGATTTGCAAGAACAATAACGCATCCTTCAATTAAATTCTTTTGCTTAAACTAATCTTTCAGTTCTTGTAATGTTCTCAAGAGAAATCCATTTACAAAGTCCAAAACAAAGCCAACAGACACCCTAGAATTTGCTTAGCAGACCTAAACAGAGCCAACCACTGTAACTGGCAAGGATCCCTTTGCTTTAAAGGAACATTGAGGCAAGTTGTCTTGTAACCACAATAGTAAGGGAATGTTTCAATAGAATAGACACAGCCACCATCTCTCCTCTCTCACTCCTCATTCTCCAAGGCACCAAGCCTTTTCCCACTCCAGGGCCTTCTGCCACACTGCCCCCCTCCCCCAGCTCCTCACATTGGCTGATACTCTCCCCACCCCTCAGTTTTCAGTTCAATACCACTTCCTGAGAGAGGCCTTCCCTCCCACCTCAACTGTGTTCTTCCTGTGTCATTCTCTTTCATTGCCCCCCTGTGTTTTGTTTCTCCCTCCAGAGCACTACTGCAATTTATAATTTTTCTCCAGCAGTATTTATGTATTTATTCCCTGGCTCCCTCATAGCTGCAAATGCCAAGAAGCCAAGAATCATTTCTGTTTTGTTCAACACTGTATGCTCAGCTCAGTGACAAGTCACCAAGCTTAGTATGTATTGACTGCAGAAGGAAGGATGGTGGAAGAGACCAAGAATCAAAAAGATGTGATGGGCCCAGCACAGAAGATTAGGTCAAACCATTTCCGGTCTAGCCCGGGGGCTATATTTTCCTTTTTTAAATTCCACAGGTGATTGAGATACACAATGTCCTATTGAGGATTACTAATCTGACATTTTCCTGGCAAAATAATATACTGAAATACCAGGTCAATTGCTCTATATGAAAGAAGTCTGAAAAAAAATTTACAGGAATGCCACAATTTCTGATCAACACAATCTGTCCATAAAGCAGCAGGGTTACAATGGGTGACTATATTCTTCTCTCTTATAGTATTTTCAGATGCGTTGACTGTATCACAGATGATTGGAATAAAACCTACCCAGGATATTAATCAACAAGCACACAGAAAAGGTATTTTGTGAATGAACAAGAATCCATGTATACTAGGCTAGTTTAGTAGTTGCAACCATTTTACCCATAATCCTGTGCTCTCTAATCATACAAATGTGTCGTTTGCAAAACACCAAGGTCCAAAATCTCTTCCCTCATAATGCAACAGGGTCCCAAGCTGCTCACTTCAACATCTGTTAATATGCCAACCTTTCCACATAAAATTTTCTATTGTAGACATCAAAGCTTTGGCCAAACAACAAAAATGGCAACTCATGCAATTTAGTCCTGCCACAGGTATATCTTGATGGCAGTTACTGCATAAATTATTACACATTGATAAAAATAAATGGGAGGGGGTATGAATTTAAAATGTGTGGTCACTGTTACTACCAAATGCAGTTTCCATTTCAAAGTCCCCCCCCCCAATGACTTGAGTCTCATTTTCGCACTGCTTTCCAATTTTATCCCTCCCTAAGCACAACCAATTGTTTCCCAGCCTTCATCTAGCTGACTAAATGGCCCCTTGCAGCTCTTTATCCTCTCATTTCTGGAATTGTTTTTCTCATAGAGCTGTTCACGATGAAATTTTACCCAAACAACTGCCAACTGCCTAAACAATTATTTCATTTTTAGGAAAGTATTTTAGCAGTGGCTAAATATCTCAAAGCATAAATGAGTTTTACAGCCTTCACAGTTTTCAGAAGTCATTTGGTGTCATTCATCTGTAATTTACAAGAGTAAATTGGCTGAGAAATTAGGTGAGCTGCCTAATCCTTCAGTAATCTCATGACTAAACCAGACTTCTGCTGAGGGCCTTACTTGTAAATCAGACTCCCAGGTTCCCCATCTTCAGTTCAGTCACAAGCCTGCCATATCCACAGCACTTTCTGAGGGAAAATGTCCCAGGCTTTTCCATGTACCAAAGGGGCAAAGTTTTCTAGATCATGCGATGGCCCCTCTCCCAGTGGATTGGACCAGAAGTGAGCACACGATCCAGGACAACCAATGCAAAGGTGGTTTTGCAGGGCCTTTCAGAGGTCAAGAAGGACTTTAGCCACTCTGAATTTTAACACTCCCAGTTACGTTAAAAATTAAAAATGACATGATACTTTAATGTCTACATTGAGCAAATTAACATTTCTAACACCCAAACACTTATGACTAATTATGCTCTTGATAAAACAGTTCAAGATTTACAAAACATATTAATTCATAGTGTACTACAGGCAGAATGTCTGTTAATGAGAAACAAATCAAAATTTCGATGATGAATGCCGTATTCTTTCAATCCCGCCAGTTTGTCTCTGTGGCTGAATGTATAAATTCATATGGAGACAACACTAAAGAAATAAATTTGAGGCCCTTCATGAATGTGAGGCCCGAGCTAAATGGCTTTGCATTCACCCACCTCCATCCACCATGCTGACAACACACACATACACAAACACACACTATGCCCTGCTGACCAACAACACAGGACCAAGTATTTAATTAAAAGTTCTACATAAACAAAGATGATGGTCATTAGCCAGACCCCAATCCTGATAAGTCATCATAGCAGGTTACAATAAGGAACAGTAATCACAAACTCCTGCCGGTGACATCTCCACTGCTGCCTTGGATCTAAAACAATCTATCAATGTAATATGCGTGAGGCCTGGCCATGGGACACAGTTTGTATCTTAGATATTCTTGAGAGTCCCATCTCCCTTGCTACATGTAACCTAAATGATAACCCTTGCTAAAGAGTTTTTGTGACCTTGGGATCAGCAGAGATGATGTCACAACTTTCTTGAAAATTCCTAAGAGGCTGCCTTGTGCAAAATGTACACAAGCCTGAAAACCTGGGGTGGAAGGTGAGGGGCCGCAAATAGAATACAGTACTTTCCATCTCACTTCGCAAATTGTCCCCACCTTTATAGTTTCTGTTGCCATTTCTTTCTCATTTTTGCTCTCAATTCTTTAGCGTCTCTCTTCACTAAGAAAGTCCAGCATTTAACTCTTACTATTTCCACATTCTCAGATGCAGGAATTTCCTGTTTCCTCACAGGGTACAGCTGTACAGCCTCAGACATGAGAAAACTTTCTGGGCCTCAGTCTCCTCAACATGAATGGGTTGACCAGATGGCCTCCACTGCTACTGCAATATTGTGTTTCTATAACTCTATACCATGTTTCCACACTTCACCTTCCCCAACAGCAATTGTGACCAGCATTTGTCACAACAACAAAGGAGACAAGATCATTTGAAGAAGGAGATAAAATCTGGGTCCCTCCCTCCACAAAATAATTTCCAAACTCTTGAATCCTAGATATGGGGAAGCACCACCTAAATCTTTTAAGAAGAAATTTGGGAGCAAAAGAAGGTTATGCTTCACTTTGAACAGAAACAAATTTGTGAAGCCCACTCTTCAGAGAAGCAAATACCAAAATATATGAAAAGATACATAAAAATGCTTTCTTTTGGACATTAAAGGTCATCTCATACCTATGACATCATCGAGTCTGACCTTTTTATTTTATAGATAAGGAAAGTGAGGCACAGAGAGGTTAAATAATTTGCCCCAGGACATCCAGCTAGGGAGATGCAGGCCAAATACTAGAACCCAGCCAAGAATGATTTAATTACTCCAAAAAAGGTATCAGAGGATGTTAGCAAAGTGTGGAATAAGTTCCTAGTCTATGAGGACAGCTGAGCCCTTCCACAAAGCCGGAACACTGGGCTGACCAGTGTACAATGATGACGCACATATCTTTGGCTCCCACATTTCCATCCATGCCAAAGGTGGTACAAGTCGCACAAGGCGACACCCCTTCTAAAACAGGCCAAGAGTTCCAAAGTGCTTATGCCCCTCTCAGATCCCAGGAGGGGTTTCCCACTTTGGTGTTGTGGAACTACACCAATCACCTCACTAAAGCTCGGGAAGCCCAGGCAGCTGGTGCCAGCCGTCAGCCGAGCAGCAGCAGCTGCCCCAAAGACATCACCCTAGGACCTCACTTCCTGTCCTGCCAATCAAACCTACTTCCACACCAGTTCAGGGTCTGGCCCATCATTTTCAAAACTTAGAGCTGGATGGGCTCCAGGTATCCAAGAAACCATCTGTTACAAAATCCTCACTCCTCCAACTTCACCACGGCCTCTGCCACCATCAGTGGTTACACAAGGAGGGACGAACAAGAGCCTTCTGAACCAAAAATGTGGAGCTCTCACGGGTGACCTTAAAGAGGACCCCACCCCTCAGCCCATGCTGACCCTGTCCAGAGTCAGGGGAGCCACCAGTTTTAAATCAAATGCCCTGAAACAAACACCTCTATGCACTCTGTCTGGTGGCATTAACTATGATAGATGTTAGAAGAATGCAGGAAAAAATACATTCAATAGTCTAAAGTCTTAGCATTTTGAACCATTTCTCCATTTCAATTTATACTTATTCTTTAATGACACTTTTCAAAGCAGAAGTCACAGTATTAAACATATGTACGAACGATTACACTAATAATATACTAATAATATTCCAGACCTAAAAGAGCATTTTCTAATTTTATTTTTTCCAAGCTTGTTTTCCAATTAAAAGCAAAACCAGAATAAGGTTGAGCCTTCTTTGAAAGCTGCTCCAATATTACTGTATTTAAATTCCAAGTAAACCCCAAGCAATTACAGTTGTATAACAGTCATCATAACTAACATTGATTGAGCATTCACCATGTGTCAAACGGCACTAGGATCTTTATATGTAAGATCCCACTAAATTCTTCTAACAGCTCTATTATTATCTCCCACCTCCCGCCTCCCCTTTTTAAGTGAAGGAGGCATATGGAGGGTAACTTGCCTAGGGTCACATCAATAAAAAGTGGCAGGGTCAAGGTTCAAACCGAGGTCCATGTGACTGCAAAGCTGGTGTTTTAACATTACCCAATGCTGCCTTGGGGTGGAGGTGAGGTGGGGGAGGGGAGGTCTTTGGTGTGTAGAAGCAAAAATTACAACTGCATTTTAATTTATTGAACCGCATCCCTCCACATTTTAAGAGGTTCTGTGTAAATGACTGCCCTGAGAATTTTGCAGGCAAGGAAAGGAAATTGGCACTCATCTACCTAGTCTGTAGCACAGATGTCAAGCAGCTGTGCGGGAGACAGGGGACAAGTGAACTGTGTGCCTGGCAAGGTTATATGTGCGTCTGTCTCAGACTTAAAATTTTTAAAAGAAATGAGGAGCCGAGGAGATGGGAGGGAAAATCTCATTCTAAATTCTGCAGAGAGTGTTAAATAAACATGATCCGCCCCATACAGCTCCGAGACAGTCTGTTAAAAATAAAAAATAAATAAAAAACTGTATCCCTTACTACCTTTCCTCCTTCACCTAACAAGCACAGAAATCCACAAGCATACACACAAACCCTATTAGTATTAGCCTACTTAAACCTTCAATTTTTAGTCCTCTTCATTCCCTTTTGGGGAATTCATTCAGCCAGCATTTGGCTTCACTTATACTTACGTTGCTATGTTTTATTGCAGGCATCAATATGATTTCCTCTTGAGTGGCAGCTCTCAGACAGCTCGGGCAATATCAACAGTCTCAAGGCAGCCACAGATATACTGCTCAACAAATGAAATCTCCAGGATGAAACAATAAAGCCGTGGACCAGTGGGCACACTTACTAGTGATCCTGCCTACATCAGCTGCACATGCTTGCGATGTTTACAACATAAGTGAATGTCTTGTCATGCTCTACCTTTTCTAATTCTTCACAGTCCACTTTCTTTCCATAGAGTTTCATTTACCAAACACCTATTATGTGCCAGCCAGTGTGTTAGATGCTGGGAATACTACGGTGAGCAAAGTAAGCTTATCATCTAGTTGAATTTATCGTCTAGGCAGAAATTCATCCAATAGTGACACAAAGCAATGATAGATGGGCAGAATATGAACTGTGGTGGCTGGAGTCATGGCAGGGCAGGCATTTAGAAAGCTTCTCCCCCTATTTGACTGAGTATTAGTTGAAAGGAGTGCTGCGGAAACGGTATGTAATCAAAGGAGGCATTATGCTTCCAGAAAAATCTCAAGGAAAAGTATTGCAAGCAACACTAGATGTTGGATTGGGCTTTAAAAGAAAAGGTGGTGAGATTCAACCAGTTAGCATGAAAGTTGGAGATAGAGTTCTTTTTCCAGAATACGGAGTCACCGAAGTAGTTCTAGATGACAAGGGTTATTTATTTAGAGATGGTGACATTCTTGGAAAGTATGAAGACTGAAATAAATCACTATTGAAATGGCATCATGTAAAGCTGCCCATTCCACTGAAGTTGTGAAATCTCATCATGTAAATAATTTCCACGTCTATCATTTGTAATAAACTAATGATACAAAAAAAAAGGAATGAGTGATTTACAAAGGAGCTCTGTGAAGGAACACAGATTGATGAGCATTGTGGCAGTTTATAAACACAGCCACAAGTTCTAACACTGCTTACCCTGAGGGGTAAGCTCTGTGTCCCCTCCTCGTGAATCTGGGTTGGCTATGACAGCTTTAACCACCAGAGTAGGGTGGGAATGATGCCATGTGACTTCCGAAGCTATGTCCTAAGAGCCACAGAGCGTCTTGCTTCTTTTGTTTGCTGGAATACTCACTCTTGGAGATGGCCTGCCCTGTAAGAAGTCTGACTAGCTTGAGGCCACCCCACTGTAAGCCTCCACCCTACTATGAGCCTCACGAAGGAACCATGAGTAAGAACTCTGGTCCACAGTCCCAGATGAACTTGGTTTTGAGTCAGCCCCATCCAGGCACCAATGAGTGTACATGCTCCCAGATGATTCCAGCCCCTAGCTGTCCCAATCGTCCCAACTGAGGCTCCAGACATCATAGAACAGACCCAAGTCGTCTTTCATGTGTTGGAATTCATGACCCACAGAATCCAGGAGCATAATTAAATGGATCTTGCTTAACACTAGGAAGTTTCGGAGTTCTTTGTTACACAGCAGTCGATAACATTCCATAAAAGAGGGTGTCTTATACTGGGAAGTCATACAAGTGCTCTCCATGAAAGTAATTTTGGAGCTGAGAACTGAAGGGTGAAAAGCTTCCTACAAAAAAAGAAATAAAAGTTGGTTGCAGGCACAGGCCCTGCGGTCAGCAAGACCATGACTGGTACAGGAACCAAGTCAGCTGGCTAGAGCACACAGTGAGAGAACAGCAGAAAGTCTGACGAGGGCAGTAGGCTGAGGCCAGACCAGATTCAGGGCTTTGGCCTCTAACTTGAGAACAGTTAGAAGTTCTTGGAGGGTTGTTTTATGGTTTGGGGTTTTTGTTTTTGTTTGTTTTTTTTTCAATTGAGGTGAAATTCACACAACATTAAAGTCACTGTTCTGGGTTGAATTATATCCTTCAAAACTGCATGTGACGTCAAAACCAAGGACCTCAAAACGTGAGCTTATTTGGAAAGTGGGTTGCTGAAGATGTAATTAGTTAAAATGAGGTCATTAAGGTAGGCCTTAATCAAATAGGACTGTGTCCATATAAAAAGGGGAAATATGGACACAGGCACGCACACAGAGAGAATGTCATGTGAGGATAAAGGCGGAGATTGGGAGGATGGGTCTATGAGCCAGATTGCCAACAAACCACCAGAAGCTAGGGGAGGCATGGGACAGAGTCTCCCTCACTGCCCTCAGAGGACACCCACTCTGCCAACACCTTGATCTCAGACTCATGGCCTCCAGAGCTGTGAGACAAAAACTGTCTGCTTTTTACATCACTCAATTTGTGGTCCTTTGTTACAGCAGCCCTGGGACACTAATAGTTACCATTTTAAAATGCACAGTTCAGTGATTTTCAGTGTCTTCAAAAAACAGGACAGCGATCACCACTGTCAAATTCTAGACCATTTTGATATCTCAAAAGGAAATACCATTCCCTGCCCCTCCCCTATCCCCACCAGCCCTGGTAACCATTAATCTGCTTTCTGTTGCTATGGATTTGCCTGTTCTGGACATGGCATATAAATGGCATCACACAATATATGGTCTTTTGTGTCCTGCTTTTTTCACTTTGCACAATATTTTCAAGGTACATCCATGTTGTAGCCTGTATCAGTACTTCATTCCTCTACATAGCTGAATATTCTACTGTATGTATATACCACATTTTACTTATCCATTCGTCAACTGATGGACATTTGAGTTGTTTCCAAATTTTGGCTATTATGAATAACGTTGCTATTGAACATTCCTGTACACATGTTATACAGACACCTGTTTTCAATTCTCTTGGGCATGTACCTAGGAGTAGAATTGCTGGGCCATGTGGTTAACTCTATATTTAATTTTCTGAGGAACCACCAAAGTGTTTCCCACAGCGGCTGCAGCATTTTCATTCCCACCAGCAATGTCTGAGGACTCCCTAAGAAGTTTCAAGCAAATGGAGGAAACATCAGAATTGTGTTTTTAGAAAAAGAATAGCAGGGCTGGCTGAGTGGCTAAGTTGGTTAAGAGAGCGAGCTCTGACCCTCAGGGTCGCTGGTTCAATTCCCACGTGGGCCAGTGAGCTGCGCCCCAGCTGAGCTGCCAACCGGTGGCCAGATAGCTCAGTGCTTACAGTGTGCACTCTTAGCAACAAGGTTTCCTGTTCAACTCCTGCATGGGATGGTGGGCTATGCTCACCCGCCACTAAGATTGAACACGGCACCTTGAGTTGAGCAGCAGCGAGCTGCCGACGGGCGGCTGGATGGTGACTGGACTTGGAGCTGAGCTAGCTGCACCCGCCACAACTAAGACTGAAGGACAACAACTTGGCTGTTCCCCTTCCCCAATTCCCCAATAAAATATTTTGTTAAAAAAGACTAGCAACCCACTTTTGTGAAAGAACTTAAGTTAGTTTTGTACCAGCGGTTTTGACATGCCTTTTAAAACATTCAAGTGCAAATGTCAGGTAGGAGAGCTTGGAGAAGAGGTCAGTAGGCTCTGGATTAAAATTTGAGACTCAGCAGCTATAAGTATGGATGAGATTCCTTAAGAGAAAGTATAGAGCATAAAAAAAGACAGCCTTGGTCGGAATTTTTAGGAGCTCCAAATGAATGGTGGAGTAGAGGAAAAGGAGTCTGTAAAAAAGGAGCCTGATAAATAGAATATAACAAAATTGGTAGAATAAGAAAAAAGAAGGTGACTGAGCAAAGACAAAAGAGATTCTCCAAACCGTAATAAGAGAAAATCTAAAAAGGGTCCAAATTCTGACACTTTAACAAAGAAGATACGCACCATTTTATTTTTCTATATTTTCCTCTTTTTTTTGAAAGGAAGGTGTGGTGGTAGAGAAGAATGGTTTTAGTTCCCTCCGTCTTATGTGTAAGAGGTTAAACTACATGACCTTTTATCAGAACGGGTGAATAAGTGCTTTTCAGTCTGGGCATCAAACCTATCTGACTTAAAATAGGCCTCCCATAAAGAGGCTGTGTGGAAGAATCTGGTTATGTACTTAACAAGTTCCTATTGTTTCATCAAAGTGTCTGAAAGCTCAGGAAGACAGTTGGACACCACTTCTAAGTATCACTAAGAAATCAACAGCAATTAAAGCGTTCCTCCACACACCCTCCCCATGACAAGCAGCTATTTAATTACAGAGGCAAATCAAAGATGCGAATCCTAAGAATAAACGTATAAACCACATCCTTTGTCCCATGTCAAAATTATAGTTTAGATTATTTTTGTTCCTCAAAAGCCATAGTTCCAGAAGATTATACAACTCTCTTTACATATCAATCAAGAGGGTAGCTAATCCTTTCAAGCCTACATTGCAAGGAATTGAATTTTAACTTTGTAATTATGTGAACAAAGGACTCTTGCGGTTAAATAAACATTGCCTTTGGAAGAGCATAGGAACCAGTCTGGCTCAGGCCTCATCCTTCTCCTGGATACAGAGCTGTGCCCCTGCCCTTGGTGAGCAGAATCCTTTGGTGACCAACAACATTAACACAAAATCGGGAAATGGAAAATTGCATTACACTCAATGACTCTATTTGAATAAAACACAGGCACACAATCCCATATTCATTCTATATTCACATTCTTTGAAAGATTTAATATTACCAATTGACAGAAGAGGTGTCCTCCCAGAGCAAGTTTGGAAATTAGATATTTAAGGTAAGTCTATGTCAGGCAGAAATCCAATTGACATTAGGACCCTAAAAGATGTCTTCTTTTGCTTTATATGAAAATTATGAAATTGGTTCCAGTTATATTAGCAAACTGAATCTTATTGGAAAAAGGAATAAAATCACCGTATTAGTCACACACAGTCAGCCACATATGCTGGTATTTGTGCCCAGTATATGCCATATAGGTTATTCCAAAGGTATCATCAACCGTGTTTGACAGACCACCGTCCTGAGACGCAGAAACTCCAAATCTTGGCTCTGGGACACAGAACTGAAATACAAAGCTTTTTGGGGGGTTTGTTTTAAACCACAATGCTAGGACTGCCTCTATCACACTATGCCTTCAAAGACCTGTTGTAGGAATTATCGCTAACTACAGATATAACTGTTGGATAACGATGAAAAAATCGAGTCAAAAATGAAAGACGGCAATCTTCCAGAGAAAAAAATAATTACTTAATACTTATTTAAGAAGGAATATTTTATTATTTTTCCCCTTCTTTTATTTATTTTTTAAATTATTTTTTATTATGAAATACACATTTTTTATAATTAGTTTCAGCTGTATAACCCAGTGCAATAGTTATACTTTTTACCCCTCGAAGTGACAACCCCCTCCCCCAAGAAGGAATATTTTATTACTAAGAGTTCTACAAGAAGTTGTTATTTGAGTTAATTTAGTCTTTTGTTGTTGATGGGGAGGTATACAAATTTTAGATATGGGAAGTAAAATGAATGTTTTTTCAGACATGAGGAGTAATAACACAGCAGATGTCATATAAAACAGCATTCTCCGTAGTGCATAAGGAAAAGTCCTCTCAAAGCCCCTGGTTCAGAGAATCAGTTTGATGAGGGTACTTGAAGAGACTATAAGAGCAGTAACTAATGCTAATTAGAAGTTAATGGGGTAGAGCCAAACACATTAGCTTATTCATTAATTCTCACCACAAGACCCTGACAAGTATGAGCATCCCTTTTTACAGAGGGGAAAAAACCAATGTTATATAAGTGATGGCACCCGACTTCCGAACATGTTGGTCATAAATAAAAGGGACAGACACTACACTGAAGACTTTAAATTCCTCATATATACTGAGGCATAAATGAACATGTTTATAGACACAACCAATAACTACACTTATTCCAAAACAACAATCATTGAAAATTTGTACTCCAGAAGGCACATGATTTGAAAGCACTGAAATTAATAATGATAACAAGAACAATACCAATGGGAGGGGGAGGAGGAGAAAAAGCTAATAATTGTCGAGTGCTTACAATACGCCAGACCCCCCCATTCTAAGTAAGTATGGGCATTTTAACGCTCAGTCCTCACAATGAGCTTGTGCGTGAAGCGCCATTCGTTCCCTCCTGGGTAGAAACTGAGGCATGCGAGGTGCCCAAAGTCACACTGAGAATTCAGAGCAGGATTTGGAGTCAGTCTGGCTGCGAAGTCCATGCTCTTGACCACAACATTATGCAGTTAAACAAGGCACAACTTGTTTTCATGGTCAACCCAAGATTACCCATGCAAGATTGAACTTACTTCACCAAAAGGAGAAGAAACAAAAGTCCCTTAAGGATCTGCACTTAACCCTGTTTTCCAGGGCTCCTGCTGACACACATCCCGTGGACCTCTAGTGCAATAAAATGCCAAGCCAGATCTGGTCCACTCCAGCTCTAAAATACTCACTTGTACCTAAAATGCTGATTTGTATCTAAAATACTCATTTGTATCTTTAATGGCTTCATCCAGCCTACTCCCTGAATCCAATTTCCTCTTGAATACATTTAATAGCGTCTTTGTGAGTGAATCCTACTAGAAGCATTTATTCAGTCCTTCTGAAATCATGCAGTTAGGGGCAGGAGAACAGCATGTCGGAGTATTATGTTTATTTCATAAAATACACATCTTCTCTTTAAAAAATAGCTTTGCCTAGTGAGAGATCTATGTGCAAGATAAGTAAAAGGAAATTTATACCACCAGAGGCATTTTTTAAAAATTAATATGTTTATAAGAAATAAAGCACTAAGAGTAGAAACACTTCATATCTAAGTATCTCTAAAGGATTTCCCATAAACCAATTATTCACTCATTCCAAAATCACTTGTTACTACTGTATTTATCAACTTGTGATTCAAGGACCATCCACATGAGAATTACCTGGGGGGGGGGGG
>NW_017731707.1:761937-771691 GCF_001890085.2 Hipposideros armiger
AGTGAATGAATGAATGAATATACAGATATTAATGGAGTGATATAGGGCTCTATAGGAGAGAAGAACCAATTCCCAGCTCTCCTCACAGAAGGTAACACAAGTTAGGTTTTGAAGAACTGATAGAGAGCACCCTTTAAGAAAAGGAAGGATCCTCTACATAACTGGCCTACAATCTTCAAAAATGTTAATGTCATGAAAGACGAGGAAAGAAAGAGGAACTCTTCCAGACTGAAGGAGCCTAGAAAGACGTGACACCTGGGGGTGATGCATGCTTCTGCCTTACTGGGATAACTGGAGAAACTTGAGTGGAGTCTTTCAGTAAAGGTATATAGTTCTTTTGAATATTCTTTCAACTTTCCTATCATTTGAAATTGTTTCAAAAGAAGAAGAAAAAAGAGGGGGGTAGCAAAACATAAAAGGAACCAGAATTATACGAGACTATAATGCATTAAATAATCTGTAAGTAAAATGCTCAATGAATAATATAAGGAGGAAAAGGGTTAGTTCTTTCAAATATTTCTTTCCTCCCTGCTCCCCCATTCCTCCAAGAACAACTTTGGGCCTATATCTTCTGGGCTTGGAATCAGCCCAAATAAGGTCATTTTTTGTTAAGTGTAAAACAAATCAGCCCCCCTGATTATGGTGGAAACACAGAGTACAGCATGGTATCTATCTGTATAAACTCTGCAATAAATGACATCTCTATTCTCCCTACAGAGTAGAAAGTTTGATTCTCGTAAACTGATGTAACTCAAAACATACTTTTTACATAAAAATAATGATGAGGTTGGAAATAGAAAAAGTAAATCTTTGGACTGCATTGCTGTTGTGAGCCAAAGAGAATGATTAAATATAAATAAGAAAAAAAAAAGAAAAGAAACACAGCAATAGCACTGAGATATAAAGAAACAGATTGACAGATTTTTTTTTTTTTAAACTGGAAGTTACAGGCAACATGCCTAGAATTTAGATGCCAGCATTAAGGACTGAACACTCCTCCAGGCATCTACAACCCCCCTTATTAGTCCAATCTCATTACAACAAATATCACAGCCCTAAGAATCTCTGAGTAACCCAAAGTGTGCCTAGCTTATGACCTCCTTAACTCAAGCGGGAAGCAGTATCTAACAGTGCCTGCCCCCATTTTAGACACAGAAGTACAAACATACAAAACAAATACACTGAGTGATTACTCACTGTATCCAAGGACTCATCAGAAGTCCCCTGATTTTCCATAAGAAAAAAGGAGGAAAACATTAGCTTACATACAACTTTTCAGGAATAGATCAATGAGAACTACACAACCACAATGTCAACAGGCAAATGAAAGCCGGAGTTAATGCCCCAGCAGGGGAGTCTATAGATAGAGACAGAGCTCCTTCTAAGTCCTACTCTTCTCTGTTTGGGGGGGCCTGCCACATTCTCTGCTGTTGGTTTAATTTGCATTTTCCTCCAAAGCATTGAGCTGAGAAATTTCTCATTTAAAATATATGGAGTTCCAACTCCTGGAAGATGGTTAGACCTGGCAACACAGGTACATATTCTCCGGCCACCAATCAGGGGAGGGAAAGCAGCTCCCCCGACCCAGGGCAGAAGCACGGGTGACCCTTCAGCACACTCCCCATCGCCCCCTATCACATTCACACCTCTGACCCTCGTGGTTTTCTGCCTGGTCACTCCAAGCACAGGAATCTGCAACCCCAACTTTAAAAAACAACAGCAACAAAACACCCAACTTGCTAGGATACCAAAACTGAGATGTACCTACACATTCTGCTCCGATAAGACTTCAGAGAGAAAGCGTAAGCTGATATAATTGTGTATAAATTACAGTCACATTTTTCCAAAGCCATTCTCACAAGCACCAGTGGCAAGGAGGCAACGTTTGTCATTTTTGACTGAAACCACTTTGCTTGGAGGACAGGAATGCTTTGAAAGTCTCTTAGCTTATCAAAACGTGAAATTATTTGTTTTAGAAGCCCTCTAAATGAGTTCAAAACTAACCATCCTAGTTAGGTATGTTTTACCACAATTTTTAAAAGAAAAAAAACTACTATAAACACACATACTGTAATGGAAACAAATAATAAACATAACTGCCCTACACGGTCAAAAGAATGACTATTAAAACTTCTGTCTGAAGATTTCCAAATCTCCCAGTTGCATACTATATTGTATGTAATTGGAATAACTTCAGGCGCAGAGGGACTGTTTGTGGGCAGAAAACCACACCGATACACCTCTCTGGGCCTCAGTGTCTTCCGCATCAGAGCAGTGTGATGAAGAACAGCGCAGACACCTCAGACTCCATCACTGGGAGGACTGAATGAGTTGACACACACAAGCCGCACATAGAACAGTGCCCATCACATCATAAATGCCATGTAAGAACTAAAAAGAAGCACTTGCTATTGTCCAGCCTTGTATGACTTGATATACCGACCTAAATTGCCAATATGTTTTTCTGTGAGAAGCGTCCTCATCTCTGCTCTTACGGTTTTCTACCCAAAGCACATTCCATTATTATCAATTTTGGTTGCTGCCAACTCTCAGAAGTCATTCATAAAAGCTGTGATTTCTCAAATGGTTTATGGTCAACCACTCTAAGTATTTAATAGAAAAGAATTAGCTCTACGTCAGTATCCAAGAGATAGAGATTTATCAAAATAATTATCAAGTTTAAAAGGTAAAATCTCCAGTGCAATAAAAAGGCAACATTCCAAAAAACCCAATGCAGGAAAAGACAAGCATTATTCCAAATGGTAAAGCCTTTTAGTGAATGAATGAATGAATAAGTGAATGAACATCAAATGGGTGATATGCTTCTGACCACAAACTTGTGCTCTCCTCAAAAAAAAAACAACAACAAGACACTCTGCTTATACTTAAGAGTCACTGCTGAATTGTCTTGTCATACTTACAGAGCCAGGTAATAATGACATAAAAATATACTCAACTAGCCTACCCTAAATGTTTGCTGTATGCACTGACTGCATTTGTGCTTGATGTGGAAAAGATAGTTCCTGCCCTCGCAGCAGAGTTTAAAATCTAGTTAGGGAACAAAACTAACAGAGAAAAACTTAGCAGTAACCTCTGAGTATCAATTATACAAGTTCAATGAAAGGCACGCCCGGGGTAGGCTCCAAGCGCCCTCAGAGTGAATGGGGACGGGATACAGACAAAGGAGTAGGCCCCAGAGAAACAGCACTCTAGGCTGCATGTGTAATACACGGATCAGCTCTGCATCCTAGCAAGTTGGGTGGGCTGTTTCTTTTTTTTGCTGTGTTGTTGTTGTTGTTTTTTATGGTTGGGGAAAAAATACAGCAGGTATTGTTCTGCTCAGCAAATCCTTAAACCTCCTCAAAACGCACAGCAACATCACCGTCTCTGAAGCATCATTCCCTGACCACTCACTCCATCCTCAGGCTTCCACAGTACTTCCCTTTACGTGCATATGTCTTTCCTCCTTGGGACTGAGACATCCCTGAAATCCAAGAATGATCTGAAACCATCTCATATGCTCAGCAAACATCCCTGGATTAACTGAGTCACAGGGAGGACCCCGGAGCCAAGGAAAGGGTTCAATAAATACAGCCGGGGAACGGAGTCTGTGACACAACCAGAAACAGTGGAGCCCCCAGAGTCTGACGCCCAGATTCCCTACGTATCACGTCCCCAGCAGCAGGAGAGCCTCGGTCCTCAAGGAACTTAGAGTCCACTTAAGTCTACAAAGCATTCTGAGACGGCATTTTAAGGGCTCTGTTGAGACAGTCACTTATTTATTACTGGAAATGTGAAGACATCCTCCCCTTAAAGTGAGGTGTAGTGATTTTTACAGGTGAAGGACTTCAGGATGATGTTCTCCTGGCGCTTGGCACCAACAGCAAACAAGAGTTCCCTGGGTCACACCAAGGAAGGGAATTAACCCACTCATAAAAAAAAATCTCAGATGCTCCCTCTTTTGCTCACTGCCGGAGAAACTGCCATCTGGAAGGCTTAGCAGATGAAAAGCATTGTCATGGTTCTGCTGGAATATTTCTGGTAGGCAGAGCACACAAGATGCCAGAACTTAAAAAAAAAAAAATCACATAATTCTGATTACCTCATTTCACCTTTCTTTTCAGCCAATCCAAATTGGGCCTGTTGTAGATATTGAACTATTAAATAGAGAAGCCTTGCAAATGCTTTGCTGAATCGTTCGACTGGCAAAATCTGCACGAAGCCAGCACATCCCCCACATCCTAAGGCTCTGACCTGAGCCCACTGGGCACCCCGCACACACCACCTTCCAACAAAAAGATGGCAGAAAAGCAAGGAAGGCTTTATCACATTCCACGGAGCCCATCCCCAGACTCCCATTAGGTCCACTTTATACAGCGTGTAGCCTTACTGTGGATTTTCCTTCCCTGCCTCCAGGTGGGTGTGCCTGTATGTATGAAATGAACACACCTACAACTGGGGCAAAGGCAGCACTCTCATCGCTGTTTCTGTTGCTTGTTTTGTTTCTGCCATCTCATAACTGCGAGGCCAACGTGAAGAAATCCACCCTTTCAAGGCTCAGCCATGCTGCTGCACAGAAGCCAGGCCTGAAAGGGGCTTTTTTGCTGTTGTTGTTTTGAGACCTCAGGCTATGGGATCTGATAAAAATTATCTTCAGAGGAGTGTGACAAAAGGCCCTTTAACCCCTGGAGGGACCCAGCAATTTGAAAGTGTCTGGCAAAGCCTGTTCTTGCTCCATTCTTCAGAGCCTTCCCTGAGGCAGGCACCAGTCGGCTCCAAGTCAGAGAAGAAAACAGTCTCTGGGGGCCTGGCCCAGAACAGACCTTAGAGGCCAAGGTCTCCTGCAGCCTTTTAGATATTATTTTTTCCTTAACTCGACAAGATCACTTGACACTGTCCACATCACCTTTAAGTCTACAGACGGGCAGGGAAATTGAAGCACGGATGATCTACATGCTCCCGCAAGATGCCACCCGCCCTCCCCAAAAAAACCACACTGCTGACTGGAGACCAGCTCACCCCAGAGTGAGGACGCAAGGACCGTGTTTGCTGGCCAAACAAAATGGAATAGCATCCTCAACACCTTCCAATCAAAGTTTGTCGGCCTCTGACTGGAAGAAGTACCTCCCCTCTGCCACCCTGCATTTATTTTCCACTTCTGTAACGGCCTTAATGCCTCCCACTCTCATATTCTAAAAGCCCACGTGCACAGGGAATGTTATTACCTCTTCAAAATGTTAAAAAGAAACATGAACATCTGTATATGCTGTCAGAGTTTCAAGAACATAAATCACCTTCAGCCAGAATCGGAATGTAGCAACCGCCCCCCTGCCACCCCCGCCCTGCGCTGGGCTCCCTACCCTAGGAGCCTGACAACAGAGCCCTCCACCTGAATGATTTCACTTCCTGGAGATCCTTTATATAGGTTCACTACATACACTGTCATCCAAAATAATTTTCAAAGTGAAAGAGGAGGACACTATTAGTCAATACATGCAGATGTCAACCAATTGTCACTGAAAACCAAGACCTATTGAGCACTGTAAAGGCCCTACCCTGGGTGCTGAAGTGACCATCAATGTCACATTAAATGAATAGCCCCACCCTCTTGAAGCTGACCGATCAGTGTAGGATACAGACAAACAAATAATCACCCAAATGCGTAATAATGATCTAACTTAATTATGATGAGTGCTTGGAAGGGAAAGTCTTTGGGTGGTATGACAGAATATTCCACAGCTTAACCTAATTTGGGGAGAATCCCAAGTGTGCAGGGAATAACTTGTGTCAAGGCTCTGAAGTAGAAAGACTCAGGAAGAAAAGAAAGGTAAGAGAGCTGGAGTGTGGGAGGAGGAAGTGAAGGAGCGGGTAAGGACGCAAGGGGGGGCACTGGAGGAGGAAGAGAATACAGGGAGTCTTTGAGGCCACACCAAGGACAGCGGGAAGCCATGGAGGCCATGGAGGCCACTCCTAGCACGGGAAGGTCATGATCAGACAGGTCGCACAGGAGGACTGCCACAGGGTGAAAAGTGGACCACAGGGAGGGAAGCAGGAGGCAGAGAAACAGCAGGAGGCCAGTGCAGTCCGGAGGATGCAGGCTCCGATCAGGGCAAGGTTGTGCAGATGGACGAATGAGGGCAGGTGTGAAAGGGATTACGAGATGGCGTCCAAATGCCCTGGTGGTGGGTGAGAAGGTTGCCAAGATTCTGGCTCAGCCAGAAAAAAGGGCCTGAACGTAGACAGTAAAACCAGTTCCTCATACAACCTTAAGTTGCCCTAGGGTTGCCTTGTAATATTCACACAGCCTCAAAAAATCCATCTCATAAAGTTAAAATGAAATGCAAATGTTAAAATTACCCAACCACATTTTTCCCTCACCCACAAATCAATGAATCTTTCAACAATCTAAACAAGACAGATTTGCCCGAACAACTCAGTATTCTCAGTGTTGGCTGTGACCTCTTTAGTTATGTCACCCAATAATACAATTGAAGTTTTTAGAGTTCCAAATGACCCAGAAAGTTTGCCTTTTATTTTTAGAGATGTTCAAATCTCAAATTCTTTCTAGGATTGAAACTCTGTAAACTCACATGTGGTTCCTATTTATTTCTTCACTTCAATGAACAATTTTAGCTATAAACAGAATTAAAAATAATTGGTAGTCACCCTTTGAGGGAATCTGATACCTGGAAAGGAATCATTTAGGTTACAATGGCTACACTTCCCTGTACCACTACCCCAAAGATTGGATTTTCATGAAATATATCACAAATAGCACAGTCCAGTCTCTTCAATAATGTCAGGCCAAGAAATCTTGTGCAATCAAATAAAAATGATCATAGCAAAAATTAATAATTTATATTTGTATGATACCCTCCAGTTTGCAAAATTTTGACTTTTTCAGTGACCTTGATAGCACAAACAGGCAAATACACACTCAAGTATAAAGATTTGTCACCAGGGCTCAAGTGGTAGGGAGTGACAGAGCTCATCTGTAACGCCATCTCTATGACAGATAGGTACAAAGTGCTTTTTCCTTGCCATAAGCAAATAAAGGAAAACTGTCTGGGACCAAAATCTGGATTACAGGTATATAAAGTTTACAGGTATTTACAAGCATGTCACGTTGCAGATTTTCAAGAGAAGTTTCCATGTGAAATATTAAAATACTACCAACTGACATGCACAGGTATTTTTCCCCTTTTTTGAGTAATTGTAGTTGCAATAAAACAAATTCATTAAATGTGGTTTAATTTATGTTATTATAGAATATTTTATATGAAAGAAGCCCATAAATGGGGGGGGGGAATCCTTTGTTAGGTGCTTTGTCCCAATTTGAATTTTTGAAAATATTTAATCACCACCACTTTCTCTTACCAGACATACCCTAACTCATTCAAAAAATGGTCCTAGAAAGTATCCAGGAAACACAAGGGAGGTGTCTGTGGCTCTGAAAGGAAAGATACCAACCTGGGCACACAAAATGGTGCCAGAAGTAAACCTCTATAGATGAAGAGCAGAATAGAGGTGATAAGAAATAGATGAAGAGGATTAAAGGGATTATAAATCCAACTGGACGGGGTGGGAGAAGAGACAAAAGATGCCCATTCTTTGGAAAGCCTTCTAGGGTTGAACTAAAATGGATCACAGAAGCCAGGAAGATATGCTACTTCCTCCACAGCCAGCCTTGCTAACCTTTCAGGGAGAAAGGTGAAAGAGAAGGGCAGAGAAGCACAAGCAGAGAGAAAGCTACATATAATAGGCATTTCTATCCCCCAAATCTCTACTGTCGGCCCCCCACTCCTGCACCAGCACATGTTTCCACATCAGAGAAGGGAGAAAAAATTAGTTCACATTTGTCTAATGCTTTACATTCAACTAAGAGCTCTCACAATTTCTTATTTAGTCATTCATTCATTCAAAACAATTTATGGAATGCCTTCTAGGAGCTGGGACCTGCCAAGACTTGGGATGAAACCCCATGAAGGTCCTGTCCCCCAGGACCAAAGGTCCTTATGACTTTGATTAAATTTACTTTTAAATCCTAGCTCTAGAAATCATAGCCCCTTTCTCTCTCTCTCCCTCTCAGAGACCTAGCCTTTCTGCTGACTAATCAGCGACCCCTGAGGCAGCAGAAGACAGTAACCAGTACCTAACCAATGGTCCCAAGGTCCAGACCTCTCTGGCAGGCTAAAGATAACATGTTGACTTATGTTTCAGTTTCTGAGCCCTAAGGTGGAACGGCCCACAGGCTACTTTCCCATGAGACCAGATAGAGGGACACCTGAAAAGACCTCAGAACTGCGCTCAAGATCTGAAGAAATGATGTATTATCTACCCTTACCTCACCTCCAACCAATCAGCTCCCAACACAAACCCAAAACCCTAACCCAGGGGGTCTTGTGATTTTGCCCTATAGAATCTGTAAACTACATGGCATCAGGGAGTTTGGGCTTTTGAGCATTAGCTTCCCATTCTCTTGGACGGCGCCATTCATCAATAAAACAGCCAGTGTTACTCCACTGTAATTCTCTGTGTTTAGTGCTTGGGTGGACGAACTCTTCGTGTTCTAACACCAGAACCTCATAGACCAGGGAAAATGGGTGCCATAACCAAAACAGCACCAAAGAAGGCCACAGTGAGAAGCCCCCTAGGGAGGTGTAATTCCAACAATGGAATTCCTACATAAGGGAGGGGTTTATTGACTGATGTCTTTATCTTTCCACCACTGCTTAAAATGGTTCCAGTGGTGGACCTAGTTAGACAGAATACAAGCCACATGATTTAAGAGCTTGTAAAACTCACAGTTTAATTGCCAGATTGTATTTTAATCATTTAAACCCACCTTTGATTTATCCTTTAGAAAACAAACAATTTGCTGTGAATCAAAGACCATCAGGTGAAAAATAGGGTGTTAAAAAGGAAAGAGAAAAACAAGACAATGAAACAAAATATATTGCCCAGGGCTACTCAAACTTAAAAAGGTGGTGTGCCAGGCTGGCACTCTTCATAACAGCATTCCACAGACCCCTTCTATAGGTGCCATCCCACTGGCCAGAAGAAAATATAAAACTTCTTTTCAGTATTATAATAGATGCTAGTGTATTTTTGATGATTTTTAAAATATTTCTGAAAAAGAGCTATAAGGAGTATATACTAAAGGACTAAGAAGATAAGTAGGGTGTACCTAAATGATGGGGTGTGGAGGGTAGAGGAAGTGTAGCAAAGAATTTCCAAAGGTTATAATTCTGGAACCAACAATTGTAAGACCAATTGCAGGAGCAGTAGCAACAGCTAACCAGGCCCTGAGATAAGTGTTGTGCACTCATGACCTTTTTATTCTTTGTAAGTTTTTCATGGCAGATACCATACACTTGGTAGAAAGTGGACAGAAATGAGGGAAATGTCACTGGAAGCGAGGTAAGTGCAAAGCTACAGAAACATAAATAAGAAAACATAAACAAGCTCAGAATTCACCAGTTCCCAATCCCCAATTCCCACAGGGTGATGGGAAGAGGACCAGGTGACACCTGCATACACATCTGATGGCATCACAGTAGAAGACCCCTGAATTTAGGGAACCTGAGTATTTTATAATGGACATGAAGTATGCCTACCTCTTTGTTCCACATAGGTATGGCTGGTGAGCACAATATGAATGTGGAAGGTGAGAAATAGACAAAGTCCCTATAATGCAGCAGTTCTCAACCTTCCTAATGCCGCGATCCCTTAATACAGTTCCTCATGTTGTGGT